>NC_142802.1:67606497-67646247 GCF_049724085.1 Artemia sp. Qi Xiang Cuo | reverse complement strand
TTAAATATTAAAAGTATTGAAATTTTGGTTTCTTTTTTTTATTTTGCTTTTTCAATTCTTTGGAATGATTTTATACAAAAAATTGTTAGTCTAATTAACAGTGCATGTTCAAAACATACATTCGTCGTTGCTACCCCATTCCCGTGAACCAGAGGGGGAGGCAGAAAAACTGGACAGTTATCCATGAGGTAGTTATGTTTCAGAGAGCAAAATGTATCGGTTGTTTCGATTTGACTTGTTAATGTATCTCCAACATCTGCAACAAAATATAAATAAAAAGCCATGTCAAAACCCAAAGTCTTGGAATCCAAAAAATCAAATACTCGGAATCTATTCAAGTTCATATACACTTTAACTAGTGAACAGATAAATAGCCGACACTCTGAGTTTATAGACTCACAAAAAAATAAAATGGATGGTTATATATATATATATATATATATATATATATATATATATATATATATATATATATATATATATATATATATATATATATCGAATCTATTCAAGTTCATATACACTTTAACTAATGAACAGGTAAATAGGAGACTCTCTGACTTTATAGATTCATAGTAAAATAAATCGATGGTTGTATATATATATATTTTGATTACATCTAAAAATCTACTTTTAATCTAATTCAGATAAGTTCCTTTTAAGCTGATCAATAGTTCTTGATGAGCAGGTTGAAGTATAAGAAATCACTTTTTTTCGTTCACAAATTCATTAATGTCACACATTAATGTTAAAATTTTTGTGGCACAACTTAGAAAAAAAAACTGGCTCAACTTTTAAGACAAGGCAGGGTAGCATAAAGGAGTTTTTCCACCGTCCAACAGAAAACTGTTAGCTAATATTTTTCCCAACAATAGTTTTTTCCACCGTACAACTAAAAATTGTTATTTAACATTGTTAGAGGATTTCTATAACAAATCGAATATTTGTTGAAGGAAATTGTGGGCGATTTTAATTCAAAATATACCAAAACAATCAGGTTGTTTAAGATTTATGCTTAAAATATTTATATATAATCTAAATATGCTACTATTTCTTCTTTTTCCACCTGCATATATCTAGTTTTTTAGAAATGAATATAAGTGTCATAACATTGAAAAAAAAAAAAAACAATTAGTACGTTGAAAAAAAATAAAAACAAAGACATATAAAATAAGTAAGTTAAAGTCTATATTAGAATCTTATATTATTGATAAATAAATTATATCAAAAATATATCTACTTCATTTATGAACTAAAATTATATTTTTAATAGGTTGATCCACTTCCTCCATATATGGGATAATTTAATGTACTAGAGTTCCTTTAGGAAAGCTTGAGCACTGGTGTTTTAATTTTTGCCTAAACAAAATGTACCTTGCAAATTAATAAAATGCTTTGTGCCTTTTTTTGCCCTTCTGGCATTAAAAGTTATGTTTTTTTTCTTTTCTATGAGATATCAACACTTTAAAATGTTCTATTAATTCAATTTCAAAGCTTTGGTGTCAGTTGGGTATGATCAAGCTGAAATAAACTCACTGCAACACTATCTTGGTCAGAACTTTTCTTTGAATTTCCTGCCCAAAATCATGTTTCTGCGAATTGTGAGCTAACTCTATTTCTGTTAGCTAACATTTCTGTTTCCACCGTCCAAACGAATTTTTGTTAGCTAACAATTGGACGGCGCAAAAACTCCTGAAGTTACAATTTGCTGTTACGCTACCGACTTCTTTGCAATTTTTTTATTGGCGTCTTTTACCTGATTTTGTAACTACATCCGACATGATTGAAGTAGAAAAATTAAGTTTCATATTTACTAAACTAAATAACGTACAAGCGATAATAGATCGTTTGAGAGTGATCCATCTTATTTGTAGAGGGATTAAAAAATTACTTTAGATTTTAATCCACCGAAAATTAACAAACACAAAATTCAGAGCAAGGGAGGACTTTTAATCAACAATCAGTTTTTAGACCACTATCTTCTCCTGGGATGAGAAGTTACGTTCTTCAACGGACTTGTGTACCTTTTTTTCCTCTTTAAAAGCAACTATCTGTAGTAACACGAAAAGCGACGGATAGCTTTGTACTGTTAAATATGCACAACAAGACTATATTACAAATTTTGAGCTCTTTCATGAGATACGAGTATACTATTTAAAAGGCTCCAAAGGTCTAGCAACGTCAAGTTTAAGAAGTAATTAAAAGTAAGAATCGATATTAAAAGTCTGGTAAAACTTGGAAACAAGCATTCAACAATTAAAGAGGAAAAAGAAACGTTCATCATTTAGACCATAGATATGTTGTCGATGGAGGGCTTGCAACTTATTTTCTGGCCCGTGTACCTATCTCAGTCTAGGTAGAATCTGAGGTAGTAGAAACCCCCCTAATCTTAATAGAATGCAATACCAGAATCAAACTTGACTTTGTTCTTTATTAGTGACATTTAATAGGAATCATAATATACCTCTAGTTTTGAATTAAGATTAAGATTAAGTTTTGAATTAAGAGAGGGGCTTGCTCTTTTATGAAATTTTAAGCTATCAGTAATATGGGATTCCAAATTAAAAGATAAGAAAGATACTTCTGACTAGCATTATTTCATAGAATTAGAATATAAAAAACTCACTATCGAGTGGGGCTGAAACAGATGTTACATAGGTAATACTTTTTTCATGTTTTAAATATAAATTTTCTACTGTCATTATGGTCCTTAAAATATTACGTTAAAAAAAAACAAAATCAATAAATTTATAATTTTTAAATAAAAAAATTGTAAAATACTAAAACTAAAGATAAGGTTTCGCTATCTAGAAAAGTAGTTGAGTGATAGAATAGAACTTTCTTATCTATTTCTCAAGTTTATAAAAAAAAAACCTTGATTTAACGTAAAATAGAATGTGATTATAGGGTCAAATCAAGACATTAGGATTATTAAATAACTTTTAGTTATTAAAGATAGGAAATTGCCTGATTTAATAGTTACACTATATTTTAAAAATTTAAAAATAAACTCAAAATTTCAAAGTTTAAAAAAAAAAGTAAAATTAAGGTTTTATAAAAATTTTTTTAAATTTGATGTTTGATGCGGTCTTGGTCTTGTTACTAATGCTCTTAAAATAAGCTCTTACTGATTAACCTTTGTAGTTTGGCTTTATAATGGGCCCTAAATAATGAAACTTAATTCAGTGAGATGGGATTGAATTTCCTAAAAAGGTATCTGACTTCTTATATCTGAACAATCAGTGGTAAATTTACAGACAGGGTTTCGTTATCTAGAACAGCAGCTAAGGTAACGAATTAAACTTTCTTGACTATTTCTTAAGATTATAAAAAGCGTCTTGCTCTAACTAAAAAACATAATGAGATAACATAGATTCAAAATTATTACAATAATTAGTTTTAGCACTATGAAAAATACACTGACTTAACTTAAAATCAAAATGGATCTAAAAAGATTCAATATTAAAAATTTCAAGGGCAACCTTATTAAAAGTTTCCTTTCGTTTTTTTTCTATTCGACTTCTTTGAAGGGGTTGAAATTACATTATACAAAAAATCTGTATAGAAAATAAAAAAAAATTCTCCAAAACTAACTTAATCGTTGCTAACTATTTAATGGGAGCCCGAGCGGGATGCGGAAAAACTGGAAAGATTTCCAAGATGTAGTTGATGTTCCGGAGAGTAATCTGAGTCGGGTGTTTCGATTTCACTTGTTAATGTACCTTCAACATCTGCAACAAAATATAAATAAAAAGAAATGTCGAAATTCAAACTCTTGGGGATCAAATACTCGAATACTCGGGATCTATTCAATTTCTAAAACAATTTAGCTAATCAACAAATAAATAGCCGATACTCTTACTTTACAAATTCATAATAAAAATAATCGATGGTTGTATATATATTGATTATAACTAAAAATTTACTTTTAGTCTAATACAGATAAGTTCCCTTTAAGCTGATCAATAGTTCCTGACAAGCAGGTCGAAGTATAAGAGATCACTTTTTTTTCGTTCATAGATTCATTAGTGTCAAACCCCATTTAAAATGTTTGTGGCACAACTTTGAAAAAAAAATCACATAAAAACTTCGCTAATTTTGCTGTTTTTTCCCTATTTTGTGAACTTTGCTGTTTCATTGACATAGGTGTCACGCGTCAGTCCAAAATCAATCCAATCTTATCCCTTATTCATATAACTATCTTACCATAGTTCTGCCCTAGGAAAGACATATGATTGGATATTATACAGACTTATCTATCAACAAATGAAATGACATCATTTTTATACAATTCTAAAAAGGGCTTATCTTAGATTTGCCTCTCAATCACACGGACTATCTGTCTTGGCTTTTTCTACAATTAGCCATGTCTTGATGCCTGTAAAATTCTCGATTTTAATCAATGAGGGGCTTACAACTTATTTTCTGGCCTGTGTACCTCTCATTGAAACCGGTTACGTGTCTTTGGCCTGGTCTGTATTCAAGCATAAGCAAATTCTTTTTCAATATTTTTTTCACTCCTGATACATTCGAAGGTTATAAAAATTTGTCACCATTTGCTTAGACATAAATTATAAAGGAAAATGATAGGGTAAGGGGGGGGGGAGGACGCGGGAGTATAGTTTCCAGAAAAGAGGGGAGACAAAATTTGTTGTTTATACAATTTTTTCAAAAAAAAAAGATTTTTTTTTCTCAGTCTAGGTAGAATCTGAGGTAGTAGAAACCCCCCTGGTCTTAACAAAATGAGATACCAAACTCAAACTTGACTGACTTATTTCTTAGTGATGTTCATTTGAAATCATGACATGCCTCTAATTTGAGATTGAGAAAAAAAGTTGTTCTATATATCAATATAAAAAAATTTGACCTACCTCAAAATATTATTTACGAATTTTTTTTATTATAAATTAATCGTGTTTTGTCCTAGTTTTTTTTTTTTTTTTCAAAAGAAAAATATAATTTTTTGTTAAAAAAAAAAATTTTATATATTTGAATTAATAAAAAAAAAAAATTTTTACAAAATAAATGATGACAGGTTAAAAATAAAATTGTCAACTTCAAATCTATTTACCCTTGCTTTTTATTAACAAAATATTATTTGATGTATTTGATACTAAAAAAAAAAAAAAAAAAGTTAGAAATGTACCTTCGTTGTCCAGATAAGGGGTTCCCGATTCCTCGGTGTCAGCTTGAAGTTTACATGATCCTGAAATGCCAGGAAGAGTATTCATAGGAGCATCTTCATTGTTAGGGGAACACGACTGCGCTGTAACATCAAATAGTTCTTTACATTCAGTTTGTTAAGCATCTTCATTTTATTAAACAAAATGCAAACAGATAATGCATACAAACACATTCAAGCTTACATTCAAGCTTACAAGCTTACAAACAAAAATGTGGCTACTGTTCTATTTATCATACATTAGTCAGGAGCAGAAGCAAAACTAATTGAAATGCTTCTTTTTTGGAAGGAGGGGAGTAAGACAAATTATTATATCCGCTGGATGGTAATTTTCACCGACTGTATTGGGTGATATTGCTTTCTTTTTTTTACCGAATGTACCTTATTTCCTTTCAAATCTCTTACGTCATACAATTTAGATCTGCTCAGATAAATAAAAATAAAATAGTTGCAAAAAATTAATCCATTACGTTGTAAATAAGAACGCAATACTAAACAGCATTGCATTGTAATCCAATAGCATATAGTTTAGCTTCCAGAAACGATGCACCGTAATAACTGAAAAATAAAGTTTGCTTGATTCATCCTCTTACATCACTACTTTCGGACATGATGACATACTTGCTTTTCATTTCACTTATGTACTTGAGAAACCATGAAAAAACCACGCCAGGAAAAAGAAATTACTATTTAAAGGTATTTTTAATAAGAGTGTATTGGATGGGCAATGAATCTATACCTGAATGAGAGTGTAGTTTATTTCGCCCTCAACAGAAAACAGTAAGTCAGTAGAATTTAGAGTAAATTAAATTAAATTGGACCAACTATTTCTTATTTAATTACACCCTCGAAAGTACACGCATTAGAACTATACATATATAAAGTAAAAGAATAATAAATTAAAGATAGCATATCAATTATAAATAAAAGATGAGCTTTTTTAAAGTATTACATGAATAGGGTCTAGATTGTTTGCCCTATGTGATAAATTTTAAGCTATCACATAAAAAACATGCCATGTGGGATTATAAAATAAAAGTAAAAAAAGATATTTATTAATTTTTTTATTTAATATAATTAGAATATAAAAAAACTCACAACCGTGTGGGGCTTACACACATATTACATGGTTTTTTTTTTTTTTTTTTTTTTAGTTTTAATTACCCATTAAAATTATTGTACAAAAAAAATTAAATTAAAAATAAAAAAAAAAAAAAGGTTTCTTATTTTTAAGTAAAAAAAAACTTTAAAAATAATATTAAAAATTATTTTTTAATGATAGTATATTGGATGGGCAAAGAATCTATACATGAATGAGAGTGTAGTTTATTTCGCCCTCAACAGAAAACAGTAAGTCACTAGAATTTAGAGTAAATTAAATTGAATTTTTGTTTTCAGAGATATTATTTTTTTGTCTTTTAATGTGTTTCATAATCGACTAGTTTCAATGTATATCATCAGCCCTTCCTCCTTCACCACCCCTAGATGTATTTAGTCCTTGGCTACACATAAAAACTTTGATAATTCTGCTGTTTTTCTCCAGTTTGTGAATTTTGCTGTTTCACTGCTATTTTTATTACTGCTTTTAAAAAAATCTTTCACGGATCAACCCTTTGCAGTTTGGTTTTTTAATGGGCCCGAGCATGTGAATTTTATTCGAATAAGTGGGTTCATATTTTGTGAATAGGAGTCTGACTCTTTCTACCTGTACAATCAGAGTTAAATTACAGATAGGGTTTCGTTATCTTTAAAAGTAGTTGAGCTAATGAATGGAACTTTCTTAACAATTTCTTAAGTTTATAAAAAAAATGTCTTGATCTAACTTAATGTCATAATGAGATTATAGAGATTCAAAATAGTTAAACTAATTAGCTCTAGCGATCCAAAAAAGACCTTGGCTTAACTTAAAATCACAATGGAGTTACAGAGATTCAATATTCAAAATTTAAATATTAAAATTATTGCAATTTTGGTTTTTTTTTTTTATTTTTCTTTTTTCAAGGCTTGGGAATTATTTTATACAAAAAATTGTTAGACTAATTAACAGTGCATGTTCAAAACATACCTTCGTCGTTGCTACCCCTTTCCCGGGAACCAGAGGGGGATTCAGAAAAACTGGACATTTTTCCATGAGGTAGTTGATGTTCCAGAGAGCAAAATGAATCGGGTGTTTCAATTTGACTTGTTAATGTATCTCCAACATCTGAAACAAAATATAAATAAAAAGCCATGTCAAAACCCAAAGTCTTGGAATCCAAAAAATCAAATGCTCGGAATCTATTCAAGTTCATATACACTTTAACTAATGAAGAGATAAATAGCCGACACTCTGAGTTTATAGACTCATAATAAAATAAATGGATGGTTATATATATGTATATATATATATATATATATATATATATATATATATATATATATATATATATATATATATATATATATATATATATATATATATATATATATATATATATATATATATATATATATATATATATATATATATATATATATATATATATATATATATATATATATATATATATATATATATATATATCGAATCCATACTAAGAATCTATTCAAGTTCATATACACTTTAACTAATGAACAGTTAAATAGGAGACTTTCTGACTTTATAGATTCATAGTAAAATAAAACGATGGTTGTATATACACATTGATTATATCTAAAAATCTAGTTTTAATCTAATTCAGATAAGTTCCTCTTAAGCCGATCAATACTTCTTGATGAGCGTGTTGTAGTATAAAAAATCACTTTTTTTCATTCAAAAATTCAGTCATGTCAAACAAATCAACGTTAAAACTTTTGCGGTACAAATGATAAAAAAAAAATGGCTCAACTTTTAAGAAAAGGCAGTATCGCATAAAGGAATTTTTCCACCGTCCAACAGAAAATTGTTTGCAAATATTTTTCCATACAATAGTTTTTTCCACCGTCCAACTAAAAATTGTTATTTAACATTTTTAGAGGATTTCTCTAATAAATCGAATATTTGTTGACTGAAATTGTTGGCGAGTTTAATGAGAAATATTCCAAAATAATAAGGATGGTTACTTATTATGATTACAATATTTAGATATAATCTACAAATTATACTATTTCTTTTTTTTTCTAAATTTCTCCATCCTCCTTTCCTCTTTTTTACTAAATGAATTTTATGTAAAACACATTGAAAAAAAAAAAAAAAAAATTATTACTTTTAAAAAAAATAAAAAAAAAGACAATTAAAATTATTAATTGAAAATAAATAGTATAATCTTATATTATTTATATATAAATTATATCAAAAATCTATAGACTTCATGTATGCAATCAAATTATATTTTAACTAGGTTGATCCACGTCCTCCATATATGGGATAAGTTATGTAAAAGCACTAGAGTTCCGCTAGGAAAGCTTGAGCTCTGGTGTTATAATTTTTGCCTAAATTAAATTTACTTTGCCAATTAATAAAATGCTTTGTGCCTTTGTTTCACTGGCATTAACAGTTATGTTTTTTTTCTTTTCTATAAGAAATGAACACTTTGAAATGTTCTATTAATTCAATTTCAAAGGTTTGGTATCAGTTGGCCATGAACAAGCTGAGATAAAATCACTGCAACACAATCTTGGTGATAACTTTTCTTTGAATTTCCTGCCCAAAATCATGTTTCTGCGAATTGTGAGCTAACTCTATTTCTGTTAGCTAACATTTCTGTTTCCACCGTCCAAACAAATTTTTGTTAGCTAACAATTGGACGGCGCAAAAACCCCTGAAGTGACAATTTGCTGTTACGCCACCGACATCTTTGCAATTTTTTTATTGGCGTCTTTTACCTGATTTTGTAACTACTTCCAACACGTTTGAAGGAGAAAAATTAAGTTCTATATTTAATAAACTAAAGAACGTACAAGCGATAATAGATCGTTTGAGTGGGATCCATCTTATTTGTAGAGGGGATAAAAAATTACTTTATATTTTAATCAACAAAAAATCAACAAACACAAACTTCAGAACAAGGGATGACTTAATCAAAAATCGGTTTTTACACCACTATCTTCTCCTGGGATGAGATGTTATGTTCTTCAACGGACTTGTGTACCTTATTTTCCTCTTTAAAAGCAACTATCTTTAGTAACACGAAAAGCGACGGATAGCTTTGCACTGCTAAATATGCAAAACAAGACTATATTAAAAATTTTGAGCTATGTCATGAGATATAATATTTAAATGGCTACAAAGGTCTAGAATCGTCAAGTTTCAGAAGTAATTAAAAGTAATAATCTATATTAAAATTCTGATACAACTTGGACACTAACATTAAACAATTAAAAAGGACAAAGAAACTTTCATCTTTTAGAACATATTTATGTTGTTGATGAAGGGATTTCAACTTATTTTCTGGTCCGTGTACCTATCTCAGTCTAGGTAGAATCTGAGGTAGTAGAAACTACCATAATATTAATAGAAAACAAAACCATAATCAATCTTGACTTTATTCTTTATTAGTGACAATTAATAGGAATCATAATATACCTCTAGTTTTGGATTAAGATTAAGTTTTGAATTAAGAGAGGAGCTTGCTCCTTTAGGAAATTTTAAGATACCATCAATATGTGATTCCAAATTAAAAGATAAGAAAGATGCCTCTAACTATTATTATTTCATAGAATTGGAATATAAAAAACTCCCACTCGAGTCGGACTGAAACAGATGTTAAATAGTTAATACTCTATTTATTTTTTCAATATAAATTTTCTACTTACACTATTGCCCTTAAAATATTACGTTAAAAAAAAAAAAAATCAATAAATTTATAATTTTTAAATAAAAAAATTTTAAAATAATAAAACTAATGATCCTGTTTAGCTGTCTGGAAAAGTAGTTGAGTGATAGAATAGAACTTTCTTATCTATTTCTCAAGTTTATAAAAAAAAGACATTGATTTAAAGTAAAATCAAAATGAGATTATTGGATCTAATCGAGACATGACGATTTTTAAGGAAGTTTTCGTTATTAAACATAGGAAATTGCATGGTTTAATAGGTCCAATATATTTTCAAAATTTCAAAAGAAACTCAAAATTTCTAAGTTTAAAAAAAAAGTCAAATTGTTGTTTTTTCAATATTTTTTTAAATTTTATGTTTGTTGCTGTATCATTCTATTTACTTATTATCTTACAAAAAGCTCTTAAAGATTTAACTGTTTAGTTTGGCTTTCTCCTTGGCCCGCAAGAATTAATCATAAATCGGTGAGTTGGGATTGAATTTCCTAAAAAGGTATATGACTTGTTACATCTGAACACTCATTGTTAAATTTACAGAGAGGGTTTCGTTATATAAAAAAGCATCTAATGTAACGAATTAAACGTTCTTGGATATTTATTTAGCTTATAAAAAAGCGTATTGCTCTAACTCAAAAAAACAATAATTTAACTTATATTAAAAATTGTTGCAATCACTATCTTTATAAATATAAGAAATACACCGACTTAATTTAAAATCACAATGGATTTACAAAGATTCAATATTCAAAATTTAAATGGCAAACGTCTTACAATTTTCCTTTCATTTTTTTTTCTATTTTACTTTTTTGAAGGCTTTTAAATTAGTTTATAATAAAAAATTGTATAGTAATTAAAAAACAATTCTCAAAACGTAACTTAATCGTTGCTACCTCTTTAATGGGAGTCCGAGGGGGATGCGGAAAAACTGGAAAGATTTCCAAGAGGTAGTTGATGTTCCGGAGAGCAATCTGAGTCGGGTGTTTCGATTTCACTTGTTAATGTACCTTCAACATCTGCAACAATTATACAATTTAGCTAATGAACAGATAAATAGCCGACACTCTGACTTTACAAATTCATAATAAAATTGATCGATGGTTGTATATATATTGATTATAAATAAAAATTTACTTTTAATCTAATACAGATAATTTCCCTTTAAGCTGACAAATAGTTCCTGACAAGCAGGTCGAAGTATAAGAGATCACTTTTTTTCGTTCATAGATTCATTAGTGTCAAACCTCATTTAAAATGTTTGTGGCATAACTTTGAAAAAAAAAAATCAAATTAAAACTTCGCTAATATTGCTGTTTTTTCTCTATTTTGTGAACTTTGCTGTTTCATTGACATAGGTGTCACGCGTCAGTCCAAAATCAATCCAATCTTATCCCTTAGTCATATAACTATCTGACCATAATTCTGCCCTAGGAATGACATATGAATGGATGATATACAGACTTATCTATCAAAAAATGAAGTTACATCATTTTTAAACAATTCTGAAAAGGGCTTATCTTAGATTTGCCTCCCGATCACACGGACTATCTGTCTTGGCTTTTTCTACAATTAGCCATGTCTTGATGCCTGTAAAATTCTTGATTTAAATCAATGAGGGGCTTACAACTTATTTTCTGGCCTGTGTACCTATCATTGAAACCTGCTATGTGTCTTTGGCCAGGGCTGTATCCAAGCTAAAGCAAATTCTTTTTCACTATTTTTTCCATTTTGAAACCTTTGTAGGTTAGAAACATTTGTCCCCATTTGGTTAAACAGAGATTATAAATGAAAATTCGGGGGTAAGGGGGGGGGGGGAGGCAGCGGGAGTAGATTTTACAGAAAAGAGGAGACAAAATTTGTTGTTTATCCTATTTTTTCCCAAAAAAAAGGGTTTTTTTTTCAGTCTAGGTAGAATCTGAGGTAGTATAAACACCACTGATCTTAACAAAAAGATAGACAAAAATAAAACTTGACTTACTTATTTATTAGTGACATTAATCTGCAATAATGACACTACTATAATTTGAAATTGAGAAAAAAGCTGTGATATAGCTAAATAAAAAAAAAATTGGTATCCCTAAAATTATTTATTATTAAGGCTTTTTATTAAAAATTGATTGTGTGTTTTCCTAGTTTTTTTTTTCAAAAGAAACATTACTTTTTTGTTAATAAAAAAAATTTTTTTGATTTGAATTAGAATAAACCAAATATTGTTCCAAATTACATTTTGCCATGTTAAATATAAATTGGTCAGTTGCAAAAATATTTACCCTTGCTTTTTATTCACAAAATATTATTTTAGGTATTTGATACTAAAAAAACAACAAAAAATCTTATAAATGTACCTTAATTGACCAGATATGGGGTTCCCGATTCCTGGGTGTCAGCTTCAAGTTTACATGATCCTGAAATGCCAGGAAGAGTATTCAGAGGAGTATCTTCATGTTTAGGGGACAACAAATGTGCTTGAATATCAAAGAGCTCCTCACATTTATTTGGTGAAGCATCTTCATTTTATTAAACAAAATACAAATAAAAAGGGCATACAAATACATACAAGTTTACAAACTAACAAACTAAACGGGGGCGACTGGTATATGTATCATACCGGATTTCGGAGCATAATCAAAAATACGTTAAAGGTTTCTGTTTTTATAGGTGGGGCGAACGCCACATTATTAAATTCGCTTATTGGTCATTTTAAAAGTCTTTCTTGGGGTATATTGCTTTCTTTTTTTTTTAAAGAATGGACATAATTTCCTTTCAAATCTCTTTATTCATCCAATTTAGATCTCCTCAAATAACTAAAAATAAAATCGTTGCAATAAAGTAATCCATTAAGTTGTAAATACAAACGCACTGCTACACAGCATTATATTGTCATCCAATAGCATGTAGTTTAGCTTCCAGGAACGATACTTCGTCATAACTGGAAAATAAAGTGCTTGATTCATCCCCTTCCATCACTACTTTAGGACATGAGGACATACTTGATTTTAATTTCATTCATTTGCTTGAGAAACCATGAAAAAACAACGCTAGAACAAAGATCAATTTAATTATACGAGAAATCACAATTAAGTATTTTTGTACAATTCACTATTAATCTTTAAAAATAATTTGACTTATTAATTGACAGAAATTTGTATTACTAAGCCAGCCTTACGAATCTGTTTTTTAAAGAGCAATTAATGGCTACTCTTTTTTTTTTTTTTTTTTTTGCAGCCTCTAGACAAGGCGTGGCCTATTTGAGCAAAATCCGGGGCGTAATTTCGTAACAACACTGGGGGGGGCGAGCAAGTTGTCCCAAATAAAGTTAAAATAAAAGTAAAAACTAAAATATGTTCCATTTGGTGCCATAAAGTAAATATTCAGTAATAAAAATGTACTTATTAATAATACAATGGAGAGCATGTACTGAAAAAACCGTTCTATTTCTGTTTAGGCTTTAATTTTTCAGTTTTAGCCTACTTTTGACAAGATTTTGGAAGAAACTAAAATTCAGCTGGAGGGGGGAGGGTAAACGGGGGTAGGGAGGCAAATTGATATTTAGGAAAGGTCAGTTGCACCCCTACCCAATAGAAAATTGCGCACTTGAATAAAAGCCTCATCTCTAAATTGATTTTTAGAGTCGTCCCTTAGCCTCTAAGCCAAGTTTTAACATAGTTTTTCAATTCATAGCAACTATTTTTTTTACCAAGAACATTCTCTTCACCATTTTGTGGTTTGGCAAAAGCATTAGCTAACAACGTCTCTTTTTCCCCCCTTTTTCACGCTCTCCTCTTGAGGTGAGTGTTTATCTTCTACTATTTGATCATCATTGTAGTTGATTTTACATTGGAATTTCACGTGGCTGTAATTTGTCCGGAATGTATTTGGTGCCTTTTGATGTTGTTTTGGCCAAGATTTCTGCTTAGATTTTACTCTTGTGTTCTGTGACTTATTGATTTCCTCTGATGCATAAAACAGGATAACATTTACTATTTGAAAACATAGTTTTTTTCATTTAATCTCAAATTACATAATTTCCGATAATAACCTACTTCATGCAATAATTGCTGAATTGTAAAGAACACGGAAAAGATTAGTACCCAAATTGTTCCAGGAAGAAAGCCGTATTATCAGACTTAAACTGTAAACGGATTATGTGCTTGGTGGGAATTGGTATAGCTTTCTTGAAATTTTACGCATAAATCAATCCTGAAAATCTGTGTAGATTACAAAGTGACGCATGTACGATATTTTTTTTTTGGGGGGGGGGGAAATTAAAGAAATCAAACCCGGCCACCGGTTCTAAATTTTCTTCAAAACGCTGAATCCTACAGACACTGGTACTTCAGCCAAATTTCCGTGTGTACCATACTAGCTTCCTCTTTCAAGGTAAACTTAATGTGCGGATTATTGTGACTGCATACACGAAGGAGTTATTCTTCAGCCAAGGACTTAATTTTATCCCCAAAATTAAAAAATACGACTAAGAAATTAAGTTATTATTTTTTTCTGTGCCATAGTTTATCAGCTTTTCTCTCCTCCACTGTTGGGAGTTAGATCCAAACGTATTTGTAGCAGCAAGCTCTTTTATTTACTTTTCAGTAGGGTAAACTTACAAGTAGAAGAAGAAAAAGAGAAAATTGTTTGCCAATGTAAATCAGCTTTCCTTTTATTATGCTGCAAAAAAACTTCGTTGAACATATTACCAATTTTTACAGTAGATGCATCAGGAATGGTGATGAGTTCAGTCGTGTTTGGAATTTGAGGGATTTCCATTGTAGAATCTCTGAAAAGAGTTTATTTCCCTTAAGAAACGTGTAACAGCAATTGTATATGGGGGTACTCACTAGTGTT
This sequence comes from Artemia sp. Qi Xiang Cuo, assembly GCF_049724085.1. Classification (NCBI taxonomy): domain Eukaryota; kingdom Metazoa; phylum Arthropoda; class Branchiopoda; order Anostraca; family Artemiidae; genus Artemia; species Artemia sp. Qi Xiang Cuo. Next base: position 67,631,430 of record NC_142802.1, on the reverse strand, counting down.
ACAGAGCAGAGTGGAAGGAAAAAGTTCCTAGAGAGACACAGGCTGTAATGACACCTTTCAAGCCCTGCAAAAATACTTTTATATTAGGCCTAATACAATTGACAGCTTAGGCTCAACTCCATAAGCAGTAAAGAGCATTAGGAATGTGATAATGTTATGTCTTCAAATACTTTAAAACAAGAAGGTTCTAAGATTAAAAACTGTGTTTCTGATAAAACTGTATGCCCAGCAACATGTTTGTTGCTGGGTTGAATTGCTTTATTAAAACACTTAAAAAACAAATACGTTTTCCTATTTCTGTTGCAACAAAATTCCACAGTAAAATTCAAGAGTAACTTTAGCATAATAAGTTTGAGGCATAGGCTTGAGAATGTCTGTGCAGGATTTCGACTCTTGTTGATAGCAGAGCATCAAGTGCTGAAAACCGTGTTGTGACCAAGAAGGGCCCAAGATTGCACACAGCCTCCATCCATAATGGAGGTCACAGGGACTTCTTCGGTCCAGTTCTAAGCCAGCTTAATCGCTGATACGTGGGAAGATATTTTGGTCACGGTCCTACACTAGCATCCGGGACCAATACTTTTCCTGAGACCAAAAGAATCTCTATATCATTAAATTTCTTTAATGATTTAAAGATAATGAAAATTGGAACTTGGAATTTTATATCCTTAATCAATAACTATCGTAACGACATTTTGACAGAAGAATTCATATAATAAAAACTGGACTTGTTAGGAGTTTCAGAAACTCATATCCTAGGGGTAGGAACCATGGAAGTAGGTGATATACAATTTATTTAATCGGGCAGGAAGGATGGGAGACATAGACAGGGAGTGGGTTTCATGATGAATAAGGAAGCTGCGAAGTCTCGGTTAGACTGACTTGACTTAAACCTCTTGCTCGGCAGCGTCAACAGCGTAGAGGGAACCAGACGTCAGCACCGTCAGTCGTCTCCAGAGTGATCTTTGTTGCGTCAGAGTAGAAGCTTCACAGGGGCCAATGCCCCACGCCGTGAGTCAATCGTGGATGATATCCACCCTTCTCATTAGTGGTGTACATCTGGGGTGCTTCCAGCCATTCGCTGTTGGATCGAAATCAAATATAACTTGAGAAGGTGTTTAAGTGGGTAGGCGAAGCAGATGATCAGACCAACACAGTGAAGGGGACTCGCTGCGTTCAGAGAGAGGTAGTTTAGACTAAGACAGGTTATAACGATTAAATAATAATTGCTCATTTGATCACTATAAAATTCAGAATATTGTTTTCAGTCTTATCAGTTATATAGCCTATGCCCCAGTAGAACCGACTGACGGAGATACTAGTAACTCAGAAGAATTTTACTTACAGTTAGAGGAGCAAATTGACAGAGTCCCAGATAAAAATATGGTGTTTTTACTAGGAGATTTCCACGCCCTAGTCGGTAAAAATATGGATTGGTCGTATCCTAGCCTAGGTAAATTTGGTGTAGGATAACAAAACAGCAATGACTACATATTGCTGCAATTTTGTAGGCACAACAATCTAGCAACAACCAATACAGCGTTTGGTCATAAACATGGCCACAAGTTAACATGGTATTCATGTGATGGCAAGACATAAAAATTTATTAATCATGTTATTGCAACCTAAAGACTGGTAGGATCAATACAAGATAGTTGGGTTTATAGTAGTGCTGGTATTGACGTCAAAAGTAAAATCCCAATTTAGTAGTTTCATGAGTTAATTTAAGGCTGAAACTTTGGACGAGTAATTACCTCCCGGGAAGTTATAATTTTGGTAGACTTCAGGATGAGAATTTGATAGAAACGTTCCAGGAACAGTTGAATACTAAACTGGAGAGTTTAAAATTTGACAATGCAGAAGATGGATGGAATACCTTTAGGAAAACAATTTGTGAAGTTGCTGATGGTGTCTTAGGGATGAGAGTCATGAACCCAACAATGAATGTTATTAAAAAAGCTTTATGTTTATTAGACGAGAAGAGGATTGTAAAAGAATTACGTCATTCATAGATCATATAAAAATAAGAAGAACGTAAAGAAAGCAGAAAAATCATTAAAATATGAATTAAAGAGGTGTGAAATGGAGGCCAAGGATAAAATTGGCAAGAATCTGGAAGATACAGCTATATGGCATAATAGTAAAATATTGTACTGGCATGTTAATAAATTGAGAAGTAATTTGTCAAGAAAGTCCATTTTGAAGTTTAATATTATCTGTGATTAGTTTATTTTTACCTTTATAGTTAAAAATAGGAACGGTGCCAAAATACGTAAAAACGAAAAAAGATTACCAGAGAGTTAGATAACAGTAATCATCGATAGTTAGAATCTATTAATAAATTTCTAAAACGATGTATAGTATCAGGAAAAGATAAAGAGGAAAATAAAAAAGTGGGTGATACCTTTCATGTGATGGACGAGTTTTTTGTGTGAAGGATTGAAAAATATTAAGGCCCCGGGTGCTGATGGTGCAGTAAATGAGTTTCAAATACAGTGGCTCTGAAGTTGGAAAAAAATTACTGAAGATTATGAAAGTGATTTTGGAAAAAAGAAGAAGTAGCTAGTAATTTTATGAGAACTCTAATTAAACCACTGCATAAGCAAGGTGATAATATTGAGTGTGATAATTATTGATGCAGTGGCCTGGTCTCTGCAAATAGTAAATTACTAAGTAATGTTAATATTTTGAGACTTAGAGATGCTGTAAGCATAGTCATTAAAGAAGAAACGTATGGTTTTAGAAAGGATAGAATGTGTGTGTCATCCAAATTTTCACTTTTAGGTTAATAGCTGAGAAATACCTGTTTTATCAAACAACTTTTCTCCGCTGTGTTGATGATGAAGAGCAAAAGTTCGATTCTGTTGATAGAACAGCTGTGTCAAATGCCTGAACATTATACTGTATACAACTCACTCAAAATAAACTCATTATTGCTATGTGCAAGAATAACAGAGCTGCAGCTGAGGTAAAAAATGAGGTGAGCAGCTGATTTTAAATTCAATAAGAAGTAAAGTACAGCTCTGATCCATCACCTTTGAATGTGATCATTTTGATGGACTTTGTGATGAGTAGCGCAGGAAAGGCAATTTAGTAACAAGAAATCAACTGAAGGGAAAACTTTCCTGGATTAACATTATATTACGAATAAAGCATACTAGATGAAAAAAAGCAAAATGAATTTATTACAAGAGTAAGTACTAAGGTTAATCTTATCATTTTGTTCTGGGCTGTACCATCTTTTCTTTGCAATTTCCATTCTAACCCATACTGAAGGGCGTCTTTGTGTATCTCCACAATAACATAATATTATAACTAAATCCCTACTGATTATTCAGGTCTTATTAATTTGGTCAGTTTGCACAAAAATTTGCTCACTACTTGAGTAAATTACCATTTTGGCAAATTTTCTGATTCCGTGATCATCTATTTTGTATTATTTTACAAACTCATCAATATTTTTTTTGCTATTGACTATATAGCTTAACTTGTTCTTTACCGGGCTAATTTTTCATCTCTATTGCAAAAATTTATAGGAAAAATCTCTAAGGAATCACATTTTAACAGATTATAGAATTCTGAACTTGAATATCGTGTATTTCATTTTTTAAAAAATATATCTTAGCTCCTTATTTCGTTTTATTGTCTAGTCCACCTTCTCCCCTTACGAACGAAGTTGCATTTTTTTTCCATCTTAGAATTTAATGTTTAATCTTTCTTGATTCTCTCATCAGTTAATGATTTGTTGTGTGCATTAGATTTATTGTAAATAATTGTTGCTGCGTCTGGGAATTTCTCTCTGCAATCATTTCCATCAAATTTTTTCTATGGTTTTTTCTTTTTGTTCCCTGGCTATTTTTCTTTCTCTCTTTCTTTTCTATCATCCTCATCTTTTTATGTTAAGAAATAGATAATTTGTGCAAGATCTACTTTAATAAAATTGTAAGTCATCATTAATTCTACAACCAATACTATATTTCTTAGGGCTAGATTAGATAACAATACTATATTGGAAGAAAAGAATAGCCAGTTTGTCCCGATCTTACAAACGCAGAAACAATTTTAATGATCAGTGACCCAATAACTAAAGCCAACCTACTAAATCGGCAGTTTTCACAACAGAGACGGACAAAGATGGAATGTTGAGAGGAATGTCAACCACTAGTTGTAGGTAAGTTTGAAGACAAAGGACAGATAAAACAAATGGTCTACAAAAAAATAAACAATCTAAATCCTCACAAATCAGAAGGTCCAGATTGCCTATATCCTAGAGTTCCGTGCTGAGAGAGATGATAAAAAAAATTGCAGCGCCATTGCAGCAAATTTTTGTCAAGTTCCTGCAAACAGGAAATCTGCCTGATACATGGAAGCAAGCAGCAGTGATACTCCTTTTCAAAAAAAGAAACCAAATCCGATCCAAATATTTACAGACCTATCAGTGTAACCTGTATCACATGCGCAACACTAGAATCTTTACTCCACGATAATATACTACATAACCTACTTAAAAGAAGCTTCATTTCACCTACAGAGTTTGGATTTCTTAAGAAAAGATCAGGAGACAGCCAGCTACTTGTCGCTACACACACCTGGAGAAAAAATATGGATAATGGGATGCAGGTAGATATTTTATACTTAGATCTCAGAAACACCTTTGATAAAGTCTTACAAAGTCAACTTCTTTGAAAAATACAGTCTATCGGAGTTCTTGATTATATTCTAAAGTGGGTTCTCAACATCAAGAGGGGAAGATCTATACAAGCGAGACTGAAGGGATACCTTAGCAGCAACGAGACAAAAGTCACAAGTGGAGATGTTCAAAGTAGTTTTCTGAGGCCTTTACTATTTAATATTTACATAAATGATTTACCAAATAATATAGATTCAGAGATAATGCTTTATATAGATGACACGAAAATCTTTCACGCAATAATAAGTTTTGAAGATGCAGAAATACTACAGCAACACTTAAACAAAATAGCGCAATGGATAAAAAAAAGGAACATGGATGTGAATACGGAAAAAAGTAGTCACATTTATCTAGGCTCAAAACATATTTCTCAGCACTACTGCTTTGAAGGGCAACAGATACCTATACAAGAAAAGCACGAGATTTGGGAGTGACAATAGACAATGATATGACTTTCACCAAGCACTACAACTCAATCCTCTCTAAGCCACCGCAAGTCTTTGGACTAATTCAAAGAAATTTCTCTCTTACTGAATCAACACTGTTTTATATACTCTTCAAATTGTTAGTGAGACTAATGATCAAATATGGTCTTACAACAACCGGACCGTTTTTTCAAAAAGACAGCAATGCAATACAAAAATCCAAAGGAGGGCTACTTAATTCGTTCCATTACTTAGAGACTTGTCATACCAAGACTATTTGAAAAAACTGTTGCTCCCACGCCTCTCATACCACTTTTTGAGAGGAGATCTTGGTGAACTATACACAATATGTAACGGATACTATGATAACATCCCTCCAGAAGAGGTAATAACATTCAAGAATAATGATCTGAGAGGTTTCGAGTTTAAGCAAATTAATGAACGTATCAGAAGAGATGTTGGTAGATGGCTATTCAGCAGCTACATTGTCTCTGAGAGGAACACACTACCAATAGACACTGTAAACTCAGATTCAGGGAATGCTTTAAAGAAAAAGATTGACAATCATTATAGTGATAAACCATTTGCTCATTTAAATTTTTGTAGATAGAGGCAGAAACTTGTTTTTCCATTATATTATTAGTATTATTAGCTTGTTATACTTGAAAAATTGCAAGTGTCTGTAATCATAATTTGTATATCTTCCCCCTTCCAAATTTACCTTTCCAAGGATACCACTTATTGCTAATTCTACCAACCTGGGCATTAAAATTTCCAAATGAAATGCCATATTTCTACCAAGAACCCTGTATATTTGTTCCCGTATCTGTAAGTGGGCCTGGAATTTATCTGAGTTGCTACTATCTCCATCAGTTGCCCCTAAAGGACGATATACTACTATGACTGATACCTAGCACTTTTTGTCATAAAATGAGCAACTAGAATTCTATAATTAATACCTTTCAAGTCTTAAAAATACTTAGCAGCTTCTTTATTCATCTGGAGCTTTATTCCCTGCATATCCACCTAATTCTTCCTGCTTTAATAAAAAGATTCTATATAAACTAATTTCATCTTTCTTAAGCCTTGGATGAGTTTTTGAAAATTCTAATAAGTCCAGTCCAAAATGATTAAATTTTTTAGTCAAAATCGTTCACAATAGTCATTTTTAATTAGCCTAACATTCCAAGATAAAACTTTCCTAATTTTTACATCCATGAAAGTATTGTGGCCTAAACAAAAGCAAATATACCAAAACCAGTTAACACCATTCAATGTAATATACACGATCATGTCAGCCCCCCCCTCTTATTATAGATGGAATAATTTTTGACCCTTCTAAGTTTTAAAATTGGTCTAGGCTTTTAGTTGGTAAAACTTGTTTATTATTTTATTCCATGAGAAGACTTACTCTCCTTTGCTGTTAGCATCATTTTGTGTGCCATAGGCAATAGAATATGTTAGCATCATATTTCAGATTATTGAGTAGTGAATATTTAAGATAAAATCAATGGGATAGAAAAAAATACTCGCCAGGGCTAAACCAAGTTTCAATTAAAAAAAAGAGAAGAGTGCATTAAAGTGGCTATTTTTATTTGCAATAATAAAATTGCTGAGACTAAGGTAAGAAGTCAGTCTAGAAGTTGACTCGGTGTGGAATCAGGTGTTGAGCACAGTTTTGTCCTTTAACTGTTTTTATGGATTATTTGGATTTAGTTTACCATAAAGATCATTGCAAGTCTATGGGGAACAATGGAATCAAATATGATGTAAGATATTTCCTCAGTTCAATTATGCATTTGATTTAAAAGTTCTAGATAAAATGTTGATAAAATGAATTTCAGTATTTTTTAAAGAAGTTTTAAGAATTAGGCCTACAAATCCTAGATTGATTGACAATTGACAGACAAAGCTTCCGGATCAGAACATTTATATTAAAAGAAAATTCATTATTTAAGAATCAAACTTGTCTGCAGAATTAAAATTTCATCCTGAATCCAAATATGACATTTGTTTACATTGTAAATTATTTAAATACCGGAAACAATAGCCCTATTATATAATCTCTATGCAAGTATTGATTCTCAATCATGTCATTATTCATCCAATTTAGCTTTAAACTACTTTCAACACAATTGACATTTACACAGGTATATATAAGCCATATCTAAGATAAAAGAATATTGTATTGTCTCTAAGTGTCAATAAAAAGCTTAAAGTTTAATTTGTGACAAAAAAAAGAGCCAAATGTGGATCCAAGATAAAATTTTGCTTCCAGAGACAAGTTTATTTCTCACCTAACTAAATATTTTATTAATTCAAACATTTACCAAATTTTATGCTGAATTTAAGTAGGAATATAAAATTCTTTTTCTCTACAAATTTGAAGACACTCTAGCTTCAAGGTGCCTAAGTGGTTTCAACCTCATTTCTTTACGGTTTTTGGTAAATATAGGGGCAGTTTATATTAGCCTACTGACCTACAAAGTGAGATGATAATACTAATCCATGCCATACTTTTTATACTCTTTCTGAATATAATAATAGCTTTACTGGGAAATTCAAACTCAAGCCCTTTAAAGACCCTGAAATATGGCATGATTTTCCCTTACACTTACATACCACTTCTAGAATAATTCCCTATTTAAACCAGTTTTCCTGTTCATTAAATCAGCTGTGAAAAAATTGAGAAATACATGGAAAATATTTTATTCAGGCTATATATAGTCCCAAGAAGGAGGGGGGCAGGGGAAAGTAAAGTGGGCATCAGTTGCAAAGTTTTACCAACAATTATTGATGCATAAGGTCATAAAAATATGTGTTTTTAATTTCTTCCATTTAGTCAAGAAAAAAAACAAGAAAAAGATATCATCTTTGAGATAGATAATGGGTTTAAAATTGAATTTCTGTGAAAAGAAATTACTAGTCTAAGTAACTCAGAATTAGAACAACCAGTTTGTTTTAGGGACAGTTAAGTTTCCAAGACTCTTGATCTGGTTATGCTCAGTAATCCTAACCTTCTTATTAAGCATGTAATAACCACACCCATTGGTAATAGCAACCATGTTGGCATTATTTCTGTTATGTTCGCCTACTAAATGACCCTTTTCCATGCAACAATATTATGTAAATAACAAACTGGTCTCCACAAGACTTGCCAGTATCAGCTGGGAAGAGCTTATAACCAATGATATTGATTAAAGGTGGTCCAATGTGAAAACTATAATTTTGCATGATGCAAAGTTGTTCATCAGAAGTTTTTGGGCTAAATAGGCCAAAAGTCTTCCTTTTTTAACTGCTGAAACATGTAAGCTAATTAATAGAAAACATTGCCCAAGAAATCCTTTCAGGAAAAATACAACCTCATTCAATTATCTACTCTCCAAAACTCTTTGTAGCCAGACAACTAAGCAGCTGAAGGGACAGTTTGATGAGTAATTGGCTGAGGATTTTAGGGATCATCCTAAATCTTTTGACTTTATGGCTCTCAAAATGCTGCAGCACACACATAGTCCCTGATATGCTGCACTATCGACAAACAGTTGCTGATCCTCAGCTGAAATTTTCAACCAACAATTTTCATTGGTCTCTTGCTCCAATTCCAGGCTTGCTTTTCCTCTCTCTTGCTATTACCCCCCCCCCCCATGGAAAATACCCCGCTGTGGAAATTAAAGCTTTACAAATTGTATAATTTTTTTTGAGTTTTTTTTTTATTTCTATAGGGGCAACGAGGTTTTGTAAGTTTTTATTAGGCACCAAACCAAAAATTTTACTATTTGTGAAATTTAAGACACACCCAGTTTTTTTTGTTAATTGAGAATAATAGTGTTTCTAGATATTGGCTAATTAGGGGGGGGGTACGACTATCGTTTAAGCATAAAAACTTTTCGGTTTAAAAATCTAAAGAAACTAAATAATAAAGATATATAATTTTAATTTAAAGCACAAAAAATTTTCAATTAAATATTAAAAAATAAAAAATGAATGGCACAAATAATCATCATAGCAATCATCAATCAATCATCAACAAGCAATAATCATAAAAAACTTACATGAAAAACAACGTTAACCAAATTATAGTACTTAATACTTAAAAAATAGGTAATTAAAAAAAAACACTTAACACTTTGAAAAATACTTCTTTTTTTTAACAAAATTTCCAGATACCTCCCTATTTTTCTGTAATCTTTTAGAGTCAGTGCCTAGAAGGAACTTTTTTCTAACTTCACACTGTCCAAATACTGTACCGCCAACCCCCGTCCCCTGCGGGGCCCAGAGGTAGCATACCTTAGATATGTACCAAATAGTCAATACGCTGTCTTTGTCTTGTCTCATGATAAGATTAGAGCAGCTAAAAAAGAAACCAATTTTTTCTCAAGTTTTACACAGCATAAACTTGAGTGAGTGGGGCATAATTCATAAATGCCAAAAGTCCGTCCCCATACAGAAAAAAAAAATTCAAATAAAATTCTCAAAGTTCAAAATCCTTAGGTTCTGGGAGGAACATTAATACTTATAAATCCCCTCCAAGACTGGGGTGAAGATTTTCCATGGGGGGTCGTGTCCGCGGGGGGGGGGGGGGTGGTATAAGCGGGGCTGAGCAGAACCGATGGGTCTAAAATTAGTGATAAAATAAAATGGAACTAAGTATTAGTAAGTTTAAATTATTTATAAATGAAATTAAATCCCTCAAACTAAACCAATCTGCTGGTCAGGACAGTAGTCCTACTTATATTGTTGAACAGTCTTGTGTCAACCTCTGTTCTTACTGTTCAGCTTATATTTAAAAGTTTCAAAACTACATCTGGATCGGAAAACGTCCCATATAATTCCAATATTCGAGAAAGGTAGAAAGGACCTTGCTGAAAATTGCTGACCTATTAGAATGACACCAGATATTGTTGAGAATCTTGAAAGAATAATCAATTCTGCAGTTATTAGAGATCTTGGAGAAAATGATCTCTTGCACAGCTCACAACATGGCTCTTGTTCTGAAAGATCTGATGATACCAATCTCCTTGAATCATCGCCATATCACTAAGTTACTTGATACAGGGGTGTCTACTGACATGATTCTGTTTGACTTTTCTAAAACTTTTGACAAAGTTTGTCACATGTGACAGGCAATCAAATTATGTGTTGTCAGGCTTAATAAGAAGTCCCTGCTCTGAATCCTTGATTTACCTTATATGCATTCTCAATGAGTTCAGTTACTTGATGATTCTGGTGGCTGTATTCTTTCTGTCTAAGCATGTTTTGAGTGGAGTTTCTCAGTGAAGCGCTTTGGGTCCTAAACTTTTTAATATCTTCATCAATGATGATTCTTTCACTATCAGCAGTAAACTACTGACCTATGCTGACAACATGCATTTCATTGGAAAATTCTTGTCCTGTGAAGATAATGCTCTTCAACAAAATAATCTTGGATCTTAGACTGCTTTCCAGTTGCTTCAAGATGCTTCAAGATGATCATTTGCTGCAGCATGCTGCAAATATACGATGTATCACATAATATTGAACCTATTCTGATTAATGATAAAGTAGTTCTAAAGGAACTTATGTCCCTCAAAATGAATAAATCTGCTGGTCCAGACAGCATTCATCCTTATTTCATTGAACAGTCTTATGTAAACCTCTTTCCTTCCTGTTCAAGTTATCATTAAGTGTTTCTAGACTCTGGATTGGAAAACAGCCCATATCATTCCAATATTTAAGAAAGGTACAAAGGACCTTACTGAAAATTACTGACCTAAGAGAAATGACATCAGCAATTGTTGAACGTTCTTGAAAGAATAATCGATTCTGCAGTTATTAGACATCTTGAAGCAAATGATCTCTTACACACCTCACAACATACCTCTTGTTTTGGAAGATCAGATCTGTTAATGCCAATCTCCTTGAATCATATGACCATACCACTAAGTTACTTGATACAGGGGTGTCTGTTGACATGATTTTGCTTGACTTTTCTAAAACTTTTGACAAAGTTTGCCAAACGTGACTGGCAATCAAATTATGTGTTGTCAGGCTGAAAGAGAAGTACCTGCTCTGAATCCTTGATTTACCTTATATGTTTTCTCAATGAGTTCAGTTATTTGATGACTCTGGCAGCTGTATTCTTTCTTTGTCTAAGCATGTTTTGAGTGGAGTTTCTCAGAGAAGTGTTTTGGGTCCTACGCATTTTAATATCTTATCAATGATGCTTCTATCACTATCAGCAGTAAACTAATGCTCTATGCTGACAAGCTGAAGTTCATTGGCCGAGCCTTGTCCTGTGAAGATTGAGCCCTTCTACAAAATAATCTTGGACTGCTTGATCAATAGGCTATGGCTTGGCTTCTTAAATTTAATGTTGTCAAGTGCCATGTAATTCACTTTGGCAAATTGAACCCTTGTTGCTCTTATTTTTTCTCACTTTCCTCTGAAAATGCAGAGCAAGATCCTGGAATTATTATTGATAATGAATTAAAATTCAGCAATCATGCTGAGAAGTCTACTGCTGGTGTTACTTCAACCATGAAGCATACTCTTTTTACTTTTTCTCTAAAGTCGTGAGTCTTCTGTATAAGGGACTTGTGTGCCCTAAGCTTGAAGTTGGAATGTCTCTAGCCTCCACTGATCTTAAAAAAAGACATAAAGTGTTGGAAAATGTGCAGAGACATACCAACAAGGTGATGTCCCGCATGCAGGAACTTTCTTACCCTGCAAGACTAGCAAAGCTGAAACTCTTAACACTTGTATACAGGAGAAAACTAGGTGATGCCATTTTTTAACCTATAAGTTAATGAGGGCCAATATGCTCCCAGAATTATTTCCCACTGTTGGTCCTATCTCTACAACTAGAGGTCATCAGTTGAAACTTGTTAAGTAGCCTACCCTATCCAGAAGGTAAACTCAATTCGTTTCGTCAAGAATCATCAACACTTGGGATAAACTTTCTGGAAAAATTGTTACTGCTGAATCTATGGACATCTTTAAACAAAGACTGGATTCTGAGGGGAGTGCAAACTCAACTGAGAAGCTATGGATCAGCATAATGAATCCTGAAAGAATCAACTAAACTGGGAAGCAATGGATAAGCACAGTGAATCCACTGAAGAATCAACTCAAAGTGTCAACTCTGGAGCTCTACAAGGAGAAATCCTTAGATTGCTCCAAGCTGTAATTTAAGGTAGTCTATATTCAGAAAGAGCATAAAAAGGGCTTCAAGTGGTACATTCACATTATTTGTAGATTGGTGAAACAATCTGTCCTAAATTTTCTCCCCTGTTTTTTTTTCCTGGCCATTGTTAAGTATTTTGTATTTTGTTAAGTTTATTGATGAATAAATTGATTGATTGATTTATTTATTTATCCTCTTTTCTTTTAACTGCTTAAATGGTAAATATTTTTTTGTTTTGAAAATTCATTGTAGCTATAGGCTATATGTAACTCAGGGTAGTGTAAATATTTGGGTAAATTTTTTGCAGTTCATAATATTGACTTACAATATAAAGTAAGCATACCACTTGATGCCTTTTTTATGCTCTTTCCAGATATAATAATCATTTTTGTGGCAAATGAATGTTACCTCACCCCTATAAATACCAATTCAGAGTATATATTTGCAAATTAAGAGGGGGGGTGATGGTAAAGTTTATTTCAATGCAAATGAGAGGTAAGTTTAAACTTTACCCCACCTCCCTAATTTGCAAATTTATACCCTAAATTGGTAGGCTATAAGCTATATGGAGGTGGGGGGTAAAATTCATTTGCAACAAAATTATTATTACATATGGAAAGAGCATAAAAAAGGCATTAAGTGGTAGCCTATGTTTACTTTATTCATAAGTTAATAACATGAACTGCAAAAATGTACCAATATTAGACCATAAAGAGATGAGAGGAGGGGGCAAATAAAATTTTTAGTGTAAATGAATGTTATTTTGGAATTCAGGATGTGGTATTTTTTCCATTATTCATATTATTGGCTTACAAATAAAGTAAACATACCACTTGATGCCTTTTTTATGCTCTTTCCAATTATAATCATTGTTTTAGTCGGACTAAATTGAGTATACCACTCAGTGCCCTTTTTATGCTCTTTACAAATATAATAATCATTTTTGTTGGAAATGAATTTTAGCCCCCACACCTACATATACCAATTAAGGGTATATATTTGTACATTAGGAGGGTGGCGTTAATTTTATTTCTGATGTAAATGAGAGGTAAGATTAAACTGTCCCCCCCCCCCCAGAATGTGAAAAAATATACCCTGAATTGGTATATATAGGGGTGCGGGCTAAAATTCATTTCCAACAAAAATTATTATTATATGTGTAAAGAGCATAAAAAAGGCATCAAGTGGTAGGCTATATTCACTTTAGTCATAACTCAATAATATGATTTGGTAAATATTTACCTAAAAAAGGGCATCGAGTGGCATGTTTACTTTATTTGTAAGTCAATAATATGAATAGCCAAAAATTTACCCAGGATCCAATGGTTATTCTATATATATTTCTAACCTATTGACAAATTATCATCATGCTGATTACTGCTGCATTCAGTACTATTATGAAATCATAGGCAGAGCAATACCGCTGCCTAAGTAAAGAACGATACTGGCACAAAGTACAATTTCTTTTTAGACCAAGGTACTTCGTATAGAAGAAGTTGTCGTAGGAGCTTCGAAAAGGGCATTTTAGATTGGAAATTGAAAGGGCAAGTGTCCCTTTTGACAGTCGAAAGCGAAAGTGATTGGACGTTAACCAACCCCGCTTCCACGCCCATCATTTCCCCAAACACATTCTGTCAAAATTTTGAGATAGCCATCTTGTTCAGCGTAGTTGGAAGGTTGAGAAACTATGTCTTTGAGGATTGCCCCCCCCCTCCACATAGCCCCCGGAAAAGGGTATTACGGTATGCCCTGGGGGCAGGTAAGATTTTTATAGAAAGGATAGTCATATATGCTATCCTCAGTAAGTACTTCCCGGGAAGTTATAATGTTTGTGGACTTCAGGATGAGAATTTGATAGAAACGTTCCAGGAACAGTTGAATACTAAATTTAAGTGTTTAAAATTTGACAATGAAGAAAATGGATGGAATACCTTTAGGACAACAATTTGTGAAGTTGCTGGTGGTGTCTTAGGGAAGAAAGTTAGGACCGCCGCTAGGAATATTAGTGAAAAAGCTTTATGTTTAATAGAGGTGAGAAGAGGCTTGTAAAAGATTTATCTGAGTGATAGATCATATAAAAACAAGAGGAATGTAAATTAAAGTGGAGAAAGTACTAAAATATGAAGTAAGAATGTGTGAAGTGGAGGCCATGGATAAAATTGCCGAGGATCTGGAAAATAAAGCTACACGGCATAATAGTAAAATATTGTACTGGCATGTTAATAAATTGAGGAGTAGTCAATCCGGACATGTCCTAGTTAAAAAAAAGAACGGGGCCACAAGCAATAATAAGGAAAAGAGATGGACAGAGATGGATAGAAGACTAAACAGAGATGGGCAGAACATTTTGAGAATGTGCTAAATCGAGCTAGATTTACAGGAAAAGATAAAGAGGAAAATTAAAAAGTTTATTATACCTTTCATGTGAAGGAAGATTTGTTTGTGTGAAAGATTGAAAACTATTAAGACCCCAGGTGCTGATAGTGTGGTAAATGAATTTCAAATCCGGTGGCTTTGAAGTTAGAAATAGGCTAAGTTAGTGAAGATTATGAATGTGATTTTTTTAAAAAGGGGAAGTACCTAGCAATTTTATGAAAACCCTAATTAACCACAGTATAAGAAAGGTGATAAGATTGAGTGTGGCAATTATTGAGGCAGTAGCCTGGTCTCTGTAAATAGTAAATTACTAAGTAATATGATACTTTTTAGACTGAGAGATGCTGTAAACAAAGTTATAAGAGAAGAACCGTGCAGTTTTAGAAAGGATAGAGTACATGTTGACCCAATTTTCACTCTTAGGTTAATAATTGAGAAGTGCCTGATTTATCAAACAACTTTGGTCCTCTTTTTTATTGATTAAGAGCAAGCGTTCGATTCTGTTGATAGAAGAGCTGTAGCAAAGGTCTTATCCTTATATGGTATACCAAACAAATACATTGAAGCGGTTAGTGCTATGTACAAGAATAACACTGCTGCAGCTAAGGTAAGAATGAGGTTAGCAGCTGATTTTTAATTAAATCAGGAGTTAAGCAGGTTTGTGTTCTATCCCCTTTTATATGGATCATTTTGATGGACTTTGTCTAAAGGAACACAGGAAAGGCGATGAGTAAACACGGAATCAAATGGGGAGGAAAACTTTTCTGGACGTTTGCTCACTACCTGAGTCAATTACCATTTTGGCCAATTTTCCATTTAATTGTCCTTCTATTTTGTATTATTTTGCAAACTCATCAATATCTCCTTTACTATAGGCTATATAGCCCAATTTGTTCTTAATGGGTTACTTTTTCATCTCTATTGTGACATTTTTGGAAAACAGCTCTGAGGAATCAAATTTTACCAGATTATTAGTATTTCGAACTTGAATAAAATGTATTTCGTTTTTAGACAAGATGGCTTAGCCTCTTATTTTGTTTTATGGGCTATTCCACCTTCTCCCCTAATCAACGAAGTTGCATGTTTTTCCGTCTTAGCATTTAATGTTTAATCTTTACTGTTTTCTCTCATCAGTAGGAGATTTGTGTAGTGCATTAGATTTAATGTAGATAATTGTTGTTGCGTCTGGGAATTTCTCCCTGCAATCATTTCCATCAACTGTTTTCTATTTGTTTCTTCTCTTTGCTCCCTGGCTATTTTTTTGTTCTCTCTTTCTTTTCTATCATCCTCCTCTTTTTGGGTTAAGAAATTCAGCATTTGTGTAAGATCTACTTTATTACTTTTCCGTGACCCCTGCTTGAACTTGATTCAACACTGCTCCTGCTACTTGGTTTACTTTGATTCTCTCTGTCGTTCTTAATTCATTTTTTGAGTCCATTCTTACATAGTCCTTCATTCTGTATCTGTATTATCTCTGACCAACATTATTTCTAAAGTCGGTAAACAACAATTCTTTCAATTGACATCAAAATACTTTCTTGAATGGTCAAATTTACTTCTGGCATTCTTGTGAAAACCTGTTCCGTCTCACTTAGCTGATTGTCTTCACAAGCTCATTAGTTGTGTGGTGTTTGATTTTTTTAAGATTTATTTCACTGTAGCTAGGCTACACTCATCCAGATAATGATTTGCAATAGTTTAACTAATTTTTTTTTTATAGTGCAATTTTTTATATAGCCTACAAAAGTAGGCTAAATTAACTCGTATCTTCGGAAAACGCAGATTTTTTTCACTACCAGTATTCTGGGAGTGGTCCAAGTCTGTAACTGCCACCACTATTAGATGTGGATGTGTCCCCTCCCCTTAGATCCTTTTAAACATCTACATGATGGTTCATGGACAATTTGGGCATTGAAAGGTGCTCTTTTAGTTATGTATTTTGTACTTTCTCTTTGGCTTCTGAATTTAGTGTGTGGGGGAATTATCCAGGCGGGAAACACTGGCTCCTGTCACTGTGACTACGTTTGACTGTGACTACTTGCAACTGCAAGTGCTTCTTAGTGTTTGCAACTATGACATAGAATACCTGTAACTACAACTGGGACAACTGGGACTAAGCAACAGCATATAACTACAACTTAGACTATTTGCAATTTTAACTACTTGTGGCCATGACTAAATGCTACTAATTGTGACTGCATCCCCAAGATCATTGGCAATTTTTTCCATGGTCCCCATTTCACATCTTCTTGATTCCCATTTTATTGCTTTCTCTACTTTCTTTAAATTCCTTTTATTTTTATATGGACTGTCACTCAAATAGTTCTTGTACAAAAACCTTCTTCTCTCTATTATACATAAAGCATTTCCACTAATTTTCCTAGCTGCATTCTTAACCTTCTCGACAATGAACATTCATTTGTATGTTTTCAGTCAAGTGCAAACTTTGTTCTTGCCTTGGGAAGGCATAGGGGTTTTGTGCCCAACTTATGTTAATTTCTGTTCGTTTTGAGTTTGACTCGGTTAATTATTGTAATAACTGTTCGTGTTGGGTTTCAATTATTTGTCGATGCTGATGTATGGTAGTTTCCCGCTTGGTAGATTATTTTATTTTATTTTGCTGATTTTTGGTTTAATGGAGTTCTTTACTTTTCTTTGAAAAACTTATTTTGTGGAAAGTTTTTTTAATTAATTTCTGTCCGTTTTATATTGAAAAGTCTTTTCAGGGAAAAAGAAAATAAAACTTTAAATCTTTTCGTTTATTAAGACTTTATAGTTTGGCCTGCAAAATTTTGATTGGATGTGTTTTGGAAAATGGTGGGCGTGAGAGGGGTGTTAGTCGCTATCCAATCACTTTGAACTATTACAAAAGGCACTAGCCCTTTCAATTTCCAATTGAATGAGCCCTTTTGAAGTTTCTACGACAACACTTTCAATAAAAACTTTATATGCCCCAGGGCATAACTTATAATCCTTGCCCTGAGGGTTGTGGGGGAGGGGTTGTCATCCTTAAAGACCTAATTTCCAAAACTTTCAACTATGTTGAGTAAAATAGCTATCTAAAAATTAGGATTGAATATGTTTGGGGAAAAGGTGGGCGTGAGAGGGGGGTTAGTTGCCCTCAATTCACTTTTGACTATTGAAAAGGGTACTATCCCTTTGAATTTCAAATCGAATGAGCCCTTTTTCAAGTTTCTACGACAAAGCCTTCAATAAAAAACCTTATATGCCTCCAGGGCATAACTTATAATCCTAGCCCTGAGGGTTGTGGGGGTGTACCATGAGTAATATGTGATATATTTAAAATACAAAAAAATAAAATTCTTTCCTTCTAAGAATAATTCCGACATAATTTAAACTTCCCCTAATTAAGTTTAAATCCCGTTTCAAAAAGACAACTTCTTAATCAGCGAAAGAAAAACTGCAATTTAGTCTCAATCAAACATCAACGCTAATCGGTTTTGAATTTCGCGAAGATATTTGGTAATAAAAAAATCACTAGATACAACGTTCACAGGAAGTTTAAGTTATAAGAGCAGTATGAATCTTTAATCATCAAAAATATTTAAAACAAATCATTGGATGGACATTTAGCATAACGAAGTGAGTTTGCAAACATAATTATAAGGTAGCGGGCCCTTCACAAGAGTTGGGTCAATCGTGAAATAGCTCTTAGGGCGCTGAATGAGGACTTGTTAGATATAGTGAAGAAAAGTGTTTTTTGAAGAATTCGTTCGTCAGAACCATTATTGTACATTCATTTGTCAGAATTATCAATATGCAGTCATTGTAGAGATTTGTTCATTATTATCTCTGCCTCTATTGTAAACACCTAAAATGTAAGTCTCAATAAAACTATTACTTTTCTATTTGTGTTTGTTCTTATTATATGCCTGTATCTCATCACATAGTGAATAACTAGTTCAATTGTACTCCATTGGTTACACTCCCAGGAATCTGATTTCTACATAACATTAGAGGTAATTGACAAGGAGATAACTCGAGGAAGCGAGGTTACACTCCTGGATTGATAGTTGGAGAATTTCTAACCTACTATAGTTACGCATTTTATTTTCTCGCGTTCATCGAGTGGCGCGGTAACCCATTCACCTTGCTCCCCATTGTTGTGGCGCAGTCCTCGATGGCACAACTGGCACAATCCTTAGCGTTACAAGTGGAGCGATCGGAAAACTTATAAGGTGCAAGTTCACAGCTTTAAACCTCAACGGCACAGTGGGCGCAACCAATATACAGATTAAACCCCCAAACAATAGCTCTTAAACCCCCAAACATTATATTTGGCGCAGTCGTTAATACCACAAATGGCGCGGTCGTAAACTTGTGAGGAAAACATGCGAACTAGTTATACTACAAGCTTCGTAATTTAAATTCATATCATTGGAGAGATACAGACTTATAAGAAATAGTGATTAGGCTTATAACCGCTAAGTTATTATAGGAAAACGCTTTAAAATATCTCATAGGAAATAATAGCCTCCCCTAAAAATAGGTTAAGTGAAAAAAATTATTTTAAGTTAATTCAAACGCAAAAATGTCAGAAGAATTAAGCGAACTATTAATGGCGCAAAAGTCGGTCGCGAAAAATGTACAAATAGCAAAATCTATTCCGTAATATGATGGACAAACAGATATCGACGAATTTAATATCCAATTAGCCCAGTTTGTAGATTTAACAAAAAAAGAGCTAGAAACGTTAGTCGGTATGCTTTTACTTAGATTAAGAGAGCAGACCTTAACCTTCCTAAAGCAAATTGAAAATACCATAGGAGATGATGACAGCTTACTAATAAACACAATAGAAAAATTGTTAACGGCATTCAAAATTAGATACAACAAAACTGCTTAAATAAATATTTTAAAACACGAAATGATAAGCTTTGACCATACACAGAATATAAGAGAATATCTTCACAATGTACGGATTTCAGTAGAAGCAAAATTCGGAAAAGGTTCAGGAGAACTGTGAGAAAAAATCACACTAGAAGCCTTTTTGCAAGGGCTATCCCCAAAATTATAAAAATATTGAGACATTGGAACTCGCAGTTAAGGAGGCGGGACGAATGATCGAAATTGATACGATGGTGGCAAATCACAGTAAAACAAAAATAAATAGCCTAGGAGAATCAAACGCAAACCTGACCTTCAAGGGCGATCAAGCTTCTCCTAATTTCTTTTCAAGGGATAATTCCCCAGTGCCACAAAGAAATAAAACGCAAGAACCCGCTAGGCGAAAAACAGTACGTTTTCAACCCGTCAAACAAATTAGTTATGAAAATAACCCTACAATAATAAAATGCTTTATTTTTAATCGTGTTGGGCATATCGCGAGAGAATGTCGTTATGTCCCCAATCGCAAACCAAGGAATGCCGTCGGTAATACACATAATTATGGCAACCATTTGTTCGGAAGAACAAATTTTAGCGCCAGCGGTGCACTAGAATATAGCCAGGAAAGATTGTGCCAATCAGTACCTCAAAACGCGTACCAACCACATTTGTACAATCCTCCCCCCAATCCATTTGAAACCCCAAATACTCGGCAAAGCCAATATAATGCGAGAATGGTATATAGAAATCCCGAAAATTTGCCGACGGGAAATGAAAATTTTTCAAGCTAACGGCATTTGCAGTCAGCACCAGCAGCCAGCACTGACGCAAGAAATCCAAACTACCGTAATAGTACATGGCGAAGGCAGACAAATATAAATCAATTAGATATGCCTATGGAATCTCACATGTCTGAATCTCTATTGCGGACACCGACGTATGAAATAAATCCGCAGGGAAACGTGTCAGGCCCCTCAGAAGAATAAATTGGACCCAGAGGGTGCCTAGAATATTTTATAGGTCCAACCCAATAGTAGTACCGTCTTGTAGTGATATTAACAATAAGTTACCTATATTTAATGATTTTAGTGTGGCAAATGTCTACTTTAAGGCTTTATATGACTCTGGTGGAATGGTTAGTATCATAAACTCATGCGTATTTAATATGTTGCCTCCACATATTCGGCGACAGAGAAATTTTAATAATCCCAATTTAACTAGCGTGACAGGGCATAAATTGGATGCAAAAGGTACAATTTGCCTAGACGTAGAAAGGGATAATAGAATTTTTCCGACAAACTGTATAATATGCGACAATTTCCCGTGTGAAGCCATCATCGGCGCAAATTTTTTAAGGTCGAATAAGGTATTCTTAGACATTGCAAACGAAAGGCTTTTCTAGCCGGCTAAGTTAGGGGAAGGAATTTCTACCTTAAGAAATTGTAACAGAGGTTACGAAGGGAATGTAACAGTAAATAAAATTTCTGGCGGTATAATGTCGCAATCTTTTGAACCTCATGTCTCGCTACAAAGAGGACATGGCATAATCAGAAATTTGTTTAATTATTCTGAGAAACATTGCAGAGATGAAGTAAATTTACATAATAAGTGGATTAAATCTGCAAAAATAAAAATAGGAGATATGCGACGATAAAGGTCGAATCAAATCAAGGAAATAGTGGAATTATGGAAAAAAGTAGGGAACCCCAATGCGGTTCAGGCGCAACCCATGTTATTGACGAATAGCGCCAGTCTAAATTTAATAGACAATTAAAATAAAGAAAAATATTATGGATTCGCAATACGGAAAACAAAAATCCTTCCCAAAACGATGCAAAGAATTCAAATATCACAGATGATTGAACCAGTGGATAGCAAATCCGAAATATGGCTCGCGATCCCGTCAAATGAAATTCCTGAAAATATGTTATGCGAAGAACAGATTATATCTTACGACAAAGGAGAAGGTTTTATTTTGTTCAAATGGAATTTCTGAAAATCTGCTATGCGAAGAACAGATTATATCTTACGACAAAGGAGATGGTTTTATTTGGGTAACTAATAACCATGCAAATGATACAATTACAATAAAAAGGGAACATGTTTAGTTCAAAACATAGTTATCTCGGAGAATGATTTAGATAGATGGGAAAATTCCAAAAGAAACCTAGTTAATGGCATTAAAACCTCAATTAACAAATAGCCTCTAACCAAATCACAATTCTTAAACAAATTTAATATGGATCATATTATGGACTTAGAACTTAGAAAAATTATGAAAATTATTATGGAATTTCAAAGACGAATTTTCCGCGTCTGAAGATGACATCGGACTGATACCGTTTTATGAACATTTAATTCTAACGACCGGTAATCCTGTCGCGAAACAGCCATATCGTGTCCCGTATAAGCACAAAGAGTGGTTAAAAAATAAAATTCATGAATTAGAAAAAAACTGAAATTATACGCCCCAGTATAAGTCCGTATTCTGCAACAGTGATCTTGGTACCAAAAAAGAATGGTGATCTAAGACTTGTAGTTGATTATAGAGCCCTTAACAAACAAGTAGTCAGTGATAAATTTCCTTTACCATGAATAGATGAAATCCTTGACTATATCTCGAGCAAAAACAAAATTTTTACTTCTTGAGATCTTACCCAAGGCTACCACCAAGTAAAAATGGCCGAAAAAGATGTCTATAAAACTGCGTTTTCTACAACTGAATGCAGATCTTATGAATACTTAAGAATACCTTTTGGACTTAAGACAAGTTCAAGCGCGCTATGTAGACCCTTATTAAACCTATTAAGAGGATTAAAGAATATCATTCATTTTGTTGATGATGTCATTTGCGTAGGAGAAAACGCTGAACAGCACTTTGCAACATTAGCTAATGTTTTCAAGAAATTCAGAGAGGGCAATTTAAAATGCCGGCCTAAAAAAGTAAATTTATTTCAACCTAAAATTAAATTTTTAGGAGTGGTAGTGACGCAAGAAAAGATATCCCCAGACAAAATAAAATTTGTAGAAAACCTCAAAACCCCTAGAACTATGAAAGAATTAAGAGGAACTTTAGGCCTTACTGGTTACTTCAGAAAATTTTTGCGCAATTACGCCCAAATTGCGAGACCCCTCACGGAATTAACTAAAGGGAACTCCCAAAATGTTACCTGGTCCCAGGAAGTTCAAACTTCCCTAGACCGTCTCAAAAAGGCATTCACTTTGGAACCAATATTATCGCTGCCTGATTTTGAAAACAGACAATTTGTAGTCACAACCGATGCAAGTTCGAAAGGCATTGGCGCTATTCTTTCGCAAATAATCCCGGTAGAAAACCCTAATCCACTAGAGGGAACGCCTAAACAAAATATAATAGAAAAAGTTATATGCTATTCGAGTAGAACTTTGTCAAAAGGCGAAAGTAGTTATTCCGCCACCAACTTAGAATTATTATCTATAATCCACCACTTGGACAAATTTAGACACTATTTAATTGGTAGAAAATTTATATTACGTTCAGACCATAAAAGCCTGCAGTACCTGCACACTTTTTAAAACCCCACGGGAATTCTAGCTAGATGGACTATGAAAATCCAAGATCTAACTTATGAATTTGAATATTTAAAAAGTAAACAAAACACAGCCTGTGATTTTTTGAGTAGACTCTCAGAAAATATGCCGTCGGAAGCCAAGGAGAACAAAATTAACACCATCAATACTAAGAGTAAACATAAATGTAAGAAAAACCAAGTCACAGACAAAGCAAAAGAAAATAAGAATAACCATTGTCCCTTGTCCTTAGAAAATATAAAAAGAAATCAAAAAAGGACAAAATGTTTTTAGCACTTATTAATTATTTTGTGAATGATGATGCATTGTCAGATAAATTCAAAACTCTTAGTAAAGAAATAGATAATTTTTACTATGATCGTGATGAAGAATTACTATGCAGAATCGTGACTGCTGAGGCAAATAGAAACCAAACCTCAATAATACCTGTATTACCCCAAAACTTGATAATACCTTCATTCGAATATTTTCATTCAGATATAGGTGGAAATTTGGGATTAACGAAAACTTTCAAAAAATTAAAACAATATTTTTACGTTCTGTCGGCAGTAACAAAACTTAAAGAATTTGTAAGTACATGCGAAGCGTGTAACTTAAGAAAAAAAACCCCAAGCTTATCCTAACCTTCCAATGAGAAGAGTCCCGGTAGCGAGATTCCCCTTCGATATTGTCTTATTTGATTTATATGAACTAGTGGAGGCTTACCTGTTTCCAACAGAGGCCATACTTGTATTCTTTCAGTTATAGATCACTTCCGGGTTTAATTTTGCTAAAGCATTAAATAATCAAGGCGCTTACGCCACGAGTAAGGCAATAGCGAAACTATTTTTAAAATTTGGCATTCCAAATAAGGTTATAAGTGATAACGGAAGCAATTTTGTTTCAAAAGTAACAAAAGATGAGTTTTCTTAACATAGAGAAATTGGTGACTTCCCCATATCACCCACAAGCTAATGGTAAAATAGAAAATAGGCATAAAATATTTTCGAATGTATTAAGCATTTATACAAAAGACAGCAGGAACGATTGGATCAATTCTTACCTTATTTAACTAACATAATCAATACTGCTTATTCAGAAACAACCAAAGACAACCCATTTTATTTACTTTTTGGTTGCGATTTTAGAATCCAGTATGATGAGATTATTGAGTCCCTGCAATATTACAATAATTCAGAGGATTACAAACAAAAATTCATAAATAGGATGAGGAAAACTTATAAAATAGTAAAACAAGAGTTGGAAAGATGTAAAATAAGTCAAGAGCTAAGAAACCTACCCAAAATCAAAGGGAATATAGATTTTAAGATAGGAGATTGTGTTTATCTAAAAAATCAGGCAAAAGCGGAAGGCAAGAAACTTTCCAATAAATATTCTTGACCGTACAGAATAGCTAGAAAGTACGATAACGATTATACTTTTAAAATGGTGAACCCCGATAGTGGAAGAACTTACAAGGCACATGTTAGCCGAATAAAAAGAGCAAAATTTCCAGAAAGATGGGTATCGCGTCCCTCGTCTACCGATTCGTCAGACGCAGAAAATGAGCCCCATAAATCAAGATTGGCAGAGCTAATGTGGCGATGAAAAAAATAGTATTTGTGGCGATGAAAAAAATTGGCTGGCTATACTAAATGTGGTACTAAATACTGACCGCGTCAAAGGCGATATTATGCCCAAAGGTCGTGAACTTACACCTTGTAATTTCTCCGATAGTGCCACTTATAGTGCTAAGGATCGTTCCAACAAGGCCTACACCACCCTCAATTATTGAGTGAAAATAAAATGTACAACCATGTAAACGTGGCCTCTTTTTCTTGAGCTATCTGGAAATCCGATTCCCTGGGAACGTTACCTTGGAG
>NC_142802.1:66720848-66819737 GCF_049724085.1 Artemia sp. Qi Xiang Cuo | reverse complement strand
AGAAGAGGGTCTTCTTGGACACTTGACTTAGCCTTCATAGACTTAGCCTTTATAGTACTACTATCACAGTAGTTGCGATGGTAGTAAGAGAAGTAGTTGGAGTGTTAGTGCTGTATTATTATTAAGAGTAACAGTTGAACATCCTTTTGATCAGTTGAACATCCCTCGTAGCAGCATTAATAACAGTAATAGCAGCTACATTTTGCCTTTTGGTCAACTGAATATCCCACTCATGTTACCCCTGAAGTTTCCTCTTGATACGATAAGCCGTTCCAAAGATATTGCTGATAGGCCCGTATCAGCAATTGCTATGCACATAATATGCTTGGATTCAATTCAACTTTCCCCTCAACGTTTGCTTATGTGTTTATTTCAATATCCTCAGCCTTAGTAGTACACACTACAGAAACAGAGGTTTAAGTGATAGTAGTTATAGTTATAGTAGTAGTAGTAGCGTGCAAATTTTACCTTTTTGGTCAGTTGATCATCTCCCTTATAATTTTCTGAAAGTTCGAAATTAATAAACTCAGTCATTCCTGATTTGCGCCCTTTTGACAACCCATATACACATAACATGATTTATTTCAACACTCCCCTGGACAATCCTTGAAAGACCTACCGTAATGCCCTTCATATTTTGGGAACATAGTAGTCAAACATGCATATCGTTTCTCAATAGCATATACTACATGTAAACAATGATCAAATTGTCTAACGTGCAACCTTTGCCCCGATGCCTCGGGGGAGGGGGGAGTTGACATCGCAAAACCCACAATTACTGAACCTTTCAACAATACTACAAAAATAGATGTCTCAAAATTTTGTATTTTCTCAAAATAATGGACATGAGGGGGAGAGGCTAGTTGACCTCCATCACTTCTGACTCTTAAAATGGAACTAGAGCTTCCAATTTCCAAGTAAATGGGCCAATTCTAAAGTCTATGCAAACATCCCTTCCATCAAAGCCTTAATAACCCCCGGGGCATAACTAACAACCCTTGCCCCCAGGCTCCGGTGGTTTGTAACAACCACAAAAGCCTTGTTATATGACCTTTGGACTGTTTTGAATAAAATTGCTGTCCAAAAATTTCTATTGGATGCATTATGGAAGAACATGACGTGTGAGGGGGGGGGGGGTTAGCTGCCCTCTGATCACTTTGACTCTTAAAAACCGATTACCAATCCAATGTGACGCCTCCTAAGTATATACGATCACCCTTTAACTGAAAACCTTATATGCCCCCAGGGCACAAACTTACAACCCGTGGGGCTGTGGGGTGGTTTCCATCCTCAAAGATATAATTTCCGGAGCCTTAAACTACGCTGAAGAAAATTATTTTTTCAAATTTTTGATTGCTTGTGTTAAGGGAAATGATGGGCGTGGAGGGGAGGGGTGGGGGCTGGTTGCTGTCAAATTACTTTTGACTCTTAAAGAGAACACCATAACTCCCTATTTCAAATCAAATGACCCCATCTGAAGTTTATACGACCAGCCGTTCCATAAAAACCTCATATACCTCCAAGAAATAACTTAGGAAACCTTGACCCAGGACTGTGGGGGTTTAGCCAACCCTAGAGGCATTTTTATATGTTTTTTGGACTTTTTTTTAACAAAATGGCTATCTCACAATTCCAATCTTATACGTTAGATGATAAGGAGGGTAGTTAGGGAGGGGACTTGTTGCCCTCTATCACTTTGGCTTTTAAAAGAGAACTATAACTTCCAAGTTTCAACCAAATGAGGCTCCTCTAAAGTTTATACAACCATCTCTTCCAGAAAAACCTTAAATATCCCCGAGGCGTACCTTACAACCCTTATCCCAGGCTCTGGAGTTTTTTTTCTCAACCCAAAAATCCTTGTTATATGATTTTTTATCTATTTTAATAAAACGGGTATCTCAAAATTTCAATTGGATACATTTCGGTACAATAAGAACTGCGTTTGAGCGGGGAGGGTAGCTGCTCTTTGAACTCTTTTACTCTTAAAAAGGGCATACCAACTTCTGATTAACAATCAAATGAGCCCCCTCTGAAGCTTATACGACTGCCATTTCCGTAAAACCTTATATGCACCAAGGGCATAACTTACAACCCTTGCCCTGAGGACTGTAGGGGGTGGTTGTCCCCAAAGACCATTGCTTGGCCTATGAGTACCAGGTTGTTTAATAGGGCGACCTGTAGACGAGATATTAGCTGGGATAGCGAGAGACATTTTGGCCAACGCCAAATCTTGTAACATTAAAAAATTCCGTATCGTATGTCTTTTTGTCTCCGGGATTTAAAGAACTCCACTGACCTTCTTTGTAGGGATATATTAAATTTACAGATGGCTTTTCCTGCTGTTCAATTTCAGAGAGTGGATATTCATGCGGGGACTCATCTGGAAAATTGGTTTCATTTCTTCATGTAAATCTTGTTCAAAGTTAGCACTTATGGTGTTGGAATTGATACCTTTGGTGCATCAACCATATGTTTCAGGGAATGGAAGGGTCTCAACGACAACAGTTGACACAGATATATCAGCAATGGGTTGGACGGGCATCACCGGACGAGACGAAATTTCTGAGTTTAATACTTGGATAGAAGATACTTCAGCCACTTCATCCGTATCTTTCTTCTCTTCATTTTTCTGCTATAGGTGATGGAAGAATAATACCTTGGACAGGCACTGGACCGGGCTCTTCTATTTTAATCTTTAGAATTGATTCTTCATCTAATTGTTTTTATGGCATCATTGGATCCTTCGTAACACCATTTACAAGACTTGGCTGTTATGAAAAGAATCACCTGACTTTAATGAAGGAGGTATTGTTGCGTTGATGAATGCTGGATGTATTATCGATTTTGACTCCACACTTGAGGGAACATCAGCAAAAGAAGATTCTCCCAACCGTTTGGACACTAGTTCTGCTTTATGAAGAAGTGACCAACGACGCAAAGAATATCTTAGATTAAGATTATCTTTACAAGTTATCTTTACGTAGATTAAACTAGCCTTCTTTTCAATATTGGTTGTAAAATATTTTTGCTCTTATAACTTTAATAAATCAAATAATATTAACATTTTGGTTACTAAATATCAGTATATGTATATTAAACTGAAAATGGGCATTCATTTGTATTCTTTTCAGTAAAGTGCAAATTTTGTTCTGGCCTTGGGAAGGTATAGGTGTTTTAAGCCCAACTTATGTAATTTCTGCTCGTTTTTAGTTTGACTCGGTTACTTATTGTAATTTCTGTTAGTTTTGGGTTTCATTTATTTATCGATGCTGATTTGTGGCAGTTTCACGCTTGGTAGATTTTTTTATTATATTCTTGCTCATCTTTGGCTTCATTGAGAGATTTACTGTTCTTTGAAAAACTTATTTCGTTGAAAAAGTTTTTTTAATTAATTTCTTTTCTTTTTAAGTTGAAATATTTTTTTCAGGGAAAGTGAAAATACCACTCTAAGTCTTTTTATTTTTTTAAGACTTTAGTTTGGCCTGCTATTTGTATGCTGGAGAAAAATTATCAGCAATGTTTAACAACATACACCCTTTTAAAAATCTGGACACAAATAGTAGTGTTTAATTTAGTTTCATACCTCCTCTAGTTGACCTGGAATGGAAAACTTGATACCATTCACAAAAAAAATGATTACTTTCTTTGATAGCTTGGATAGACTTACACTATTTTGATGTGGTTAAATTTTAAGACCAGAAGCAGCCCCGAAAGTTTGAACATAATACCCTCAGTCGTTCTTGGGATACTGCTGATATACCCTATTGGGAATTAGCATTAACACATTGCATTTTGATTTAATTTTAAGGCAGCATTTAGTTTTGAAAAATAATGGGCAATGGGGTGGGCGGTGGTGGGAGAGGGATTAGTTGCCCTCCAATCACTCTCGACTATTAAAAAGGTCATAAGCCCTTTCTATTTTTAATCGATTGAGCCGTTTTCGAAGTTCCCACGACAACTCCTTCGATACGAAGTGCCCTGGTTTAAACAACAACAACAATAACAACAAATAATAAATTATACCCGCATCGATCTTTACTATAAAAATGCCAAGCCTTCCAATCACTTTAGACTATTCAAAAGGGCACTAGGCCTTTAAATTTCCAATCGAATGAGCCCTTTTTGAAACGACAACGCTTTCTATAAGCACCTTAGATACCCCCAGGGCATAAATTACAATCCTTACCCTAAGGACTGTTAGGATGGTTGTCATCCTCTAACACCTAATTTCCAAAACTTTCAACTACATTAAAAGAAATGGCTATCTCAAAATTTTGATTGGATGTGCTTGGGGAAACGGTGGGCGTTAGAGGAGCGTTAGTTGCTGTCCAATCACTTTCAACTATTAAAAATTGCACTAGCCCTTTTAATTTGCAATCAAATGTGCCCTTTTGAAGTTTCTACGACAACGCTTTCAATAAAAACCTTATATGCCCCCAGAGAATAACTTATCACACTTGCCCTGAGGGCTGGGGGGGTTGTCATTCTCAAAGATCTAATTTCCAGCAATTTCTACTACGTTGAACAAAATGGATATCTAGAAAATATGAATGGAAGTGTTTGGAGGAATGGTGGGCGTGAGATTTTCAATTGAATGAGCCTCTTTTGAAGTTTTACGACAACTCTATCTATAAAAACCTTATATGCTCCCAGGGAATAGCTTACAACCTTTGCTCTGTGGGCTCTGGGGGGTTTGTCATCCTTAAATACATTATTTCCAGAACTTTCAACTACGTTGAACAAAATGGCTATCTCTAAAACATGATTGAATGTTTTGGGGGAAATGGTGTGCATGAAAGGGGGGTTAATTACTCTCCACTTACTTTCGACTATTAAAAAGGGCAATTTCAATTTCTAATCAAATAAGCCCTTTCTGAAATTTCTACAACAACTTTCTATATAATAGTACAGTAATAATACGGAAAAACATATGCCCGAACCAGGAACGAATTGACAAAGTATTGCTTTCTTCACCATCCAGACCAGAAAAAAGCGCTGAACAACATATTCAAAATCCCAATCTCTAACCCATTGCGAAATTTGTTTTTTTTTTCGCAATTTTTGTTACATTAATTTTTATTTTTCATGAAAAAATAAAGTGTCACGAAATGAGTGGTTGATACGTCTATCTGTATCAGAATTGATAGCTGAAACCGTTTCTGATGTTAGTTTTTCTTATAAACGTCAAATAAAATGAAAAAAAAATCCATTTTTAGTAAAAAAAAAATAGCAAAATTTCGCTATTTTTTGGTAAAAGAACTAAGTGATAATCATGATATCTTTTTTTTGTGTGTTTCTTTGTCCGTTCGTTTGTCTTTTGTTTTGTCCGTTCGTTTTTATATAAATCTCATATGCCCCCAGGGCATAACTTACAACCAGCACTGAGGACTGAGGACTAACAGCACTGAGGGGGTTATCATCCTAAAAGACCTAATATCCAGAATTTTCAACTACGTTGAAAAAATGAATATCTCACAATTTTGATTGGAAATGTTTTGGGAAAATGATGGGCGTTAGTCACTCTCCAATCACTTTCAACTATTAAAAAAGGCACTAGCCCTTTCATTTTCCAATTGAATGAGCCCTTTTGAAGTTTCTACGACAACGATTTCAATAAAAACCTTATATGCCCCCAGGGCACAACTTACAACCCTTGCCCGGAGGGCTGTGGTGGGGAGGGTCGTCATCCTTAAAGACCTAATTTCCAGAAGTTTCAACAACGTTGAATAAAATGGCTATCTAAAAATTTTGATTGGATGTGTTTGGGGAAAAGGTGGGCGTGAGAGGGGGTTTAGTTGCCCTCAAATCGCTTTAGACTATTAAAAAGGGCACTAGCCCTTTGAATTTCCAATCGAATGATCCCAATTTCAAGTTTCTACGACAATAATTTCAATAAAAACCTTATACGCCCGCAGGACATAACTTATAACCCTTGCCCTGAAGACTGTGGGGGGAGTGTCCTGCTCAAAGGTATAATTTCCTGATTTTTGAACTGCGTGGAACAAAATGGCTATCTAAAAATTTTGATCGGATGTGTTTGGGGAAATACTGGGCGTGGAAGGGGTGTTAGTTGCCTTCCAATCACTTTAGACTATTATAAAGGGCACTAGGCATTTCGATCTCCAATCAAATGGGCCCTTTTTGAAGTTTCTACGACAACGCGTTGTATAAAAACCTTGTATGCCCCCAGAGAATAACTTACCACACTTGCCTTGAGGTCTGTGGGGGGGGGGGGTTGTTATCCTCAAAGGTCTAATTTCCAGAACTTAAAACTACGTTGAATAAAATGGCTATCTCAAAATTTTTATTGGATGTGTTTAGGGAAAAGGTGGGCGTGAGAGGGGGTGTTAGTTGCCCTCAGATCACATTCGACTATGAAAAAGAGCGCTAGCCCTTTGAATTTCCAATCGAATGGGCCTGTTTTGAAATTTCTGCGACAACGCCTTCTATAAAAAGCTTATATGCCCCCAGGGCATAACTTACAACTCTTGTCCTAAAGGCTGTGGGTCCTCCTCAAAAACATAGTTTCTATGTGCAAATCAAATACGCTGAACAAAATGGCAATCTCAAAATTTTGATTGGATGTGTTTCGGGAAATGGTGGGCTTGGAAAGGGTGTTAGTCGCATTCAAATCACTTTCGACTATTAAAAAGGGCACAAGCTACTCCGATTTCCAATTGAAAAAGCCCTTTTCGAAGTTTCTACGACAACTTCTACGGTACGAAGTGCCCTGCTCTAAAGGAAAAAAAATAATATATTGTGCCATCATCGTTCTTATATGCCCCCTTAGGGCATAACTTAAAACCCTTGCCCTGAGGGTTGTGGGATAGTGTCCTCCTCAAAAACCTATTTTATATCTCGAAACCAACTACGCTGAACAAAATAGCTATCTCAGTAGAGGAGGGGGTCCGACTCCCACGCCCACACCAAATAAGGGCATAGACTCCCACGCCCACACCATATATGGGCATAGCCTCCCTAGGGAGAATGATTACGTAATGGGGTCAATGACCTCTTTTTCCAAGGTCGATTTATTTGATGTTTCTATGTGTAATAACTCCGGGGAGAAGGTTGCACATGCGCATTGAATTCTAACGGGAAACAATGTTATTAATCTGGGACTCGAAGAGGAAGTGAATTTCTGAGAACTTGATTGCATACTCGAAGGTAGTACGAAGGTTCGTTTTACCGATTGCGCCATAGTTTTGGAAATGCATTTAATCTAGTACGGGGAAATATTAGCACGTGTATACAGGCTAATCTGGGATATTATAGATCCTACGGTCGAAGTATAAGGACTAACGTCAGAATGCCATCTAAGAACTAATTCTTAGATCGAAAGTTTTATGCGCTGAAAAACATTGGATTTTGTATAATATTTTATCTCAAGCAACCGGTTCCTCGCAGTACCTCACTACATAGGGAGATTAATGACAATATAATGAGTAGTGATTCTCTCCCATTGGACTCTTGTATGAAACTATTAAAATGTGACTCAAATGCTCATACTCAATTTATTGATATATTAATTGAAACAAAGCAGAATCATATTTTGGATATACTTTTGAAAACAATGCCAATTGATTCAATGTAGATGGCTCCCCCATCATTCGAAAGAGGTAACGTTACAGAGTTAGTCCTCCCCCATGTCCCTTTCGTTGAATTTATCTAACGAAGAGGATCAGTTTAGTGTTAGCTGTGAGTGAGTTAACATCGGAAACCAAAAAATGTTCTATATATATCCATTGTGCATATAAACTCTTGGCAGTTGGAATCAATGTGAGACTTGTACAATTATTGATGACTATAGTGAAAAGTGTAAATTATGTAATCCTTGTAAATTACATAGAGGCTATGCAGTAAAAATTAAAGGATGTAATTCATGTCTTGAGGAGGTGTGTGACTCTCATCCTAGAGGACACCTGTGCTCCAATTGTCACTATGATAAATGTGATCAGTGGGAGAATACTTATCCCGGTATGATTGGAAATAATCCTAAACGTGATTTCAGTTTATTTCTACGAGATTGGTATCGTTGCGGATATAAATTACTATGGGACGAGGAATCCGGTCTACGATTCAACTTTTGTAGTAACAAGACAATCTGGCTTCTACGTCATCGCTGTGATGATACCACCTGCTATGACTATAAACCTAGTGATGTTTATTTGGTAGTTAC
Source organism: Artemia sp. Qi Xiang Cuo (assembly GCF_049724085.1). Taxonomy (NCBI): domain Eukaryota; kingdom Metazoa; phylum Arthropoda; class Branchiopoda; order Anostraca; family Artemiidae; genus Artemia; species Artemia sp. Qi Xiang Cuo. Next base: position 66,811,558 of record NC_142802.1, on the reverse strand, counting down.
CGCATGTGATTCACCACTTGAAAACACTGTATACGATATTGCTTCAAATAGACAGATTGAAACTCTTGAATTTCATAATATGAATGCAAATAGTATCATTGACTACACAAAGAGATATGACAAGAGTGAAGTTATATTGTACTGTAAAAAATGTGACCCTGACTTCGCAGTGAATCAATATCAATGTACAGTGAATCCAAATGATTTACCAGCATTAGTAGTTCGCGATAGTTGCATATACATCGAAGATGAAGAAATCTACAAGTGGAGATTTAAAGATATTGTTGTATATATATATATACATTTTATTAATAAACAAATTCACAAAAATTTTTAAGCACTTTACTCTTAGTGCACTGAAATCAATACTAGTTAGGTCTGAGAAGATATTTTCCACTAGAAAGTCGTTCAGACAGGTATTGTCACTATAAATGTGGAGAAACCGCTTGTAAGTATAGCCACGACATCGGACCACAAAAAATAGTAGCGCATGGAAGCCACAGCTTTTAGTCGTTAGATCCTGCACCCCCTTCCGATTTTGAATAAGAGTTGTCCCATTGCTCGAGTGTTAGTTGCTATTGTTAGATTTTTAAGGGGTATTGGGTAAACCGACATGGTCAAAAAACTCCATCGCACTCATTTAATGGTAGATACACAACCTATAATTCGTCTAAATTGTTGATAGACGACAATAAGCGGTAATTAAAGCATCAATGGCACATTGAAGATTTCCCGGATATTTTTATGGTAGACAATAGGATTTGTACTGTGAGATATAGGGATCCATATTAAATACATTAATTATTTGACTGGTGTTCATGGCGCCAAGTCTAGTAGAAAACTGCCTTCGGGAGTGATTTCACACTAGGTTTCATATTGGCTTAGTGAGATTAGTGCACTACTCTCTGCCAATAGGTTGGCAAATGTATACTCTAAACACATCCTCCCCGTACGTAAGAGACTCACATCCTGTGTACCCGACAAATCCAGTACAATGATACCATATGTTTTAGCAAACATATCTTCGGTTATACCATTTTCAAATAGTTGCGAGTCGTGATCTAGGGATTGCATTGTCAACTCATGCAGGGTTCTATAGTATCTATCAAAAGATATATTATAGAGGGGAATGCCGTTTACTTTGTGCACAAGAGATGTAAGTTTAAACATCTTGAATTTATGAGGGAATTCAGTCAATGATCCTGTTGCACTGGGTCTTATCACAAATGCCAACGCACATTTCGATGGGATTTTACCGTTGATAAAGGATGAGTTAGTGAAGGTGCGTGAGCCCATTGCAATATGTCGGTGATTGGTGATTGTATGAGGACCAAGTAGTTTAATATTGTTACCACTAGCTCTCTGTTTTTCCACGTCCAAAGCAACTGAACTCATGAACAGTTGTTTGCGTACATGTAGTATTGCTGAGGTTAGGGAGAGACTCACATCGGAATTGGCATCAAGTTATTTTCTTAATATGAAATTGGAAGGTACAAGCCTCAATTTTATATCCACTTTAACATTAGGTGGCCGCCAGTGGGGTATATTAAATATTTCATGATATATTTTTCCGACTAGATGTAATTCACTAGTTGTAGTACTTTTAAGTGCATCTGTCCTCTCAGTCTTAGTAATATATTCATATCCATTGGAGGCGCCTCTCAATTCCTTGTATGACTTGGGTGTCATCAGCATGAATTGCATAGATCTTGCATAGTTGGAGAGAGTGTTGCTTGTTCTCACCAGTGTGCCATTGACGTAGACACTAATTTGACGAAATAAATTATGTAGTATACAATTTTCATAGGATATTCCATCGGCCCGAATTGGCATTGTATTATCGGATTTCCGGACTTTCATTTGCAAATCTATAAATGTTGAAGATAAATCTATAAAGTAGTCTTCATTGGAATAAATTTGAAAGTGGATATTATCGGAGAGGGGTTGTTGTGGATAAAATTGTTCATAGTATCCATGTTTGACACTCACATCAACATTTTCGGCATTGAATAGATTCAATGAGGCGGTGATTGAAGGTTGAGAATCTTTATGCGGTGGGTAGGACATTTTAGGAGAAGAAATCTAGTTGCATTCGAGCAATACTCTTCCTTGGGCTGCTGGTTACAGTAGATGTTGTATTTTACCTTCATTTCTATGCCAAGAAGGAAGTCTTTTGTTTCCGTCATGTGGAGATACTCAGGAGTGATGCGCTGTTTCTTGAACTTTTTAAGACCTTACTAATCTCTTTTAGTATCTCGCCAAGTCTTTATGCACTTGACCTAAGATTATCAGAACCAATTTTTTTTAAATCCTTACCAGAGTTCCAATCGTATAGTGTAGAGGATGCAAAATCCGTCACAGCCGGTACAAGATATTTTCTAGCCAGTGGTAGTGAAAAGCAAAACAGCTTAGCAAACCAGCTGCCAAGACCGTAGCCAGACATTGAAAAGTGACCCTTATAGTAGTCCATTCCACTGCCCAGTTGTCTCGGGCCAAGAACATTAACATAGCAGTCAATGTCAGGACAAGTGAATACCACTTTTTTATTAGACATCTTGCAGTTGAACGATGGGTCTAAAATTGCATGTAATAACAGCTAAACCCTTTGAAATTGCTATTGGATCACCCAATTCGGTTCTTAGTGTTAACTGACAGAGTTCCAAATAGGAAGTGCTTATGGGAATATACTGCAGATGCTTTATATTGTAGTGATGAATATGTTCTTGATTGGTTTTTCGTACAAGAACTCGTAGGAGGGGAACATTTGAATTACCAACCCGATATGTTTCCACAAATGAAGCATAGAGAAATATAAAAGTGTCTGTGGAGAAGGCAGGCGGGTAGTCGGCTAAAATGAAATTAGTGTTTCCTGCACTTTTACAATTGATTATATTGAGCTTAAAGCAAAGAACATCCTTTAGATTATCATTGAGAATAACGTTTTCGTGGGGAATAGGTGAACTAATGTAAATCTTGCTCTCCTCCTTCGAGTAGTTGAAATGAAAAGCACCTTTTTTACGTGGGGAAATTCTTTTATTGTTAGTACGAAATAAATCATTCATACAGGTGAGTTCCTCGTAGGGTAATTCAATATATGGATAATCCAACCAATTGATTTTTTGAATTTGTTCTTGATCACCTGGTGGTGGCGGCCAATCATAGGGTCTGATTTTTATTTCATATTTACGATCTTTTCTCAGGATGTCATAGGTATTTTTGAGAATACAGTCCACAAGAGCCACTTCATACTTTCCATCAAAATTGATGGTGGGGGAGAGTTTCGTCCAAAAATCACATGTTCTATTCAGATCATTGTAGAGAGGATCAGATTCATTGGACATGAAAGTAACATAGAAATCATTGGGCATTGTTAATATCTTCAGCACTGACCCAAGAATCAAAATCTGAGTTGTATCCTAGCTACCGAACAAGCAACTGTTTCTTAACATGGCGTTTACGACTATTTAATATTTTTTCAATTTGATAAAGTTCACTAGTGTTTCTAAATTTTTGAAATTCATATTAATAAAAAATGCCGTTAATCTTATCATCCTTGCTGTCTCGCAGTCGATTAGTTATTGGTACTGTTTCTATGATATTAGAAACTTTAAAAAATTAGATGCTCCATAAATAATTCCACTTTTCAAAAATATTGGTGGTTATATTAATTTAAACAGTATCACAAACGTTGAATTTCTTGTTAAGTTTCTCTGTTTCACCCTTGGAGTATTGCTTTAGAAAAATATCAAATGTATTTTCACTATAATGAACATCTGATAGTCTAGAGTTGGACAGAGATCGATGGGGTCAATGGTTGTATATCTGCATGATTTTATCTAGATCATGAATAAAAGCCGATGTATTTTTCAATTTGCAATATCTTGAAATTAATAGACGAATCGTTCTTATTAATCGTTCAGCCAATGCAGCCTTTATCGGACTATGACTATGATAATGTGTTGTATTATATTTCAAAAGAACTTTTTGCACATGGGGATTAACAAATTCACTGCCACGATCTGACTGAATTTTTCTATAAGAATCCTGTTCTAGAATACTCCCAATGGCCCGAGCAACTTCAATACCTCACTTTGACCGCAGTAGAATGGCATTGGCATAGCGACTAAAGAAACTGATTGTCACCATAATATATTTGTAGGGTGCATTGTGACGCTGTTGAAGTGCGTCTAGAATTAAAAGATCCGTTTGCAATATATGCAGAGGGATAAAGGCTGTAGTTTGTCAATATTGTTGACCGCGAAGTCTGTGATTCCGATGCAGTGTGTAACTTGGTTCATTCTGTAGATACTATTTTTCATTTTTCAATGTGGTGGTTCCGGAGACAGCTTTAAAAAGTAGTTTGGAAGAATTTAAAGTTCCCACCTCACCAATATTTTCATAGACACCTTTCAAAACTTCATCCATTTTGAGCGTAAACACGTAGTGTAATGTCCACTGCCTTTGCGTAAACTGCTGGGTCAATCAGTTCGTTCTCGCTTTTGACTAGCATAGGTGTTGTAAAATCATTGGTCTTTCTAGTATCTTCAATTATGGAATCTTATTCTTTTTTAAAAAGTTATGTTGGAGGGCTATATTCTCTTAGTTTCTTTAGAATTTGCTCATTGCTAATAAGACTTTTGGGAAAGTTTGATACCCACAGAAAGGTGTATAGATTATCGTCAAAGGATAAGAATCCTTTACGATTTGTCACCATATCAAAAATTATATCAACTATAGTATAACTTTTTCACTGGATTATAATTCGTTTCCCTGTGCTCTCGACTTGAACTTGATAGCCAGTTTCCAATATGAGATAAGATAATACTCTTTTACTCTGTTCTCGATAGGTCAATGGCAATAGGTTTCCAATTTTCAATACAATTGAATTCAATTCCTTCTCCTTTGATTGCTACTGCAGAATCTTGAGGAGATGTTTCCTGTTTAGAGGGATCGGCGATGGGTCTCTCCCGACAAGTGTTATGTTTGTTCACACTTCGCAACGAATATTGAAGTAAAATCAGTATTTTATAATTGGCAATATTCTCGTAATTAATGAATTTTATTAGTCCTACATAACTTCGATGTTATAGAGAAAGCGTTAAATATGTGTCACTTTATATGGTTTTGACATTCTCACTAGAGAAAACTGTTTACAAGTCCTGCAATTATCGGTATTAAAAGTGTAAAAAAGCTACCACCTGCTTGAAGGAGCCGTTTTCTTTTAATTTTTTTTCCCATTTTTTTAAAAGCCCTGGCGCGGAAAGTGGAACGATGTTGCGTTGTCTGCTGTCTAAAACCTTATGGCAGTTTAACATTGCCCTCAGGTAAATTTAAACACAGTTCAGATATTAGATTAATGAAATCATTGTCAACCCCATGGTTAAGTATAGCCTTCCTAAGCAAGGGTTTTGAAGTGCTTAAATCAGAAAACAGATACCGTTGTTCGTGTAGTTTCTTCAGTGTCATAATTGTGACTAATAGCCTTTTCTACTGTTCACCGGAAGATATACTGTAATTTCGTTGTCGAAAATGTCGGTGACTACACGTAGATCATCGGGCGTGCTCTTATTAATGTCAAACAAAATTTAACCGTTTGGCTTGGTTGGTGCCTTTGTTTTTGATTAAAATATAATTTTAGGGGTACGGGTTTATATGTGATTTTTTATTTTTAGTCGCTAGATCTAATCACGACCAACTCGATAGATAATATAGACAGTGCAATTCAATGAAAGGGTTCTCATACATTTGCTCTGATGAAACAGATTTTGTAGAACCAGAGTAACGGACATGCGTTCATGATGGGAGCGAACGGTGAACAGTTGTAGCATTTCCTGAGAGAACTGTTCAATGGATTTAGCTAAATGATCAATAACCAGCCACGAGTTAGGTTCAATACTATTGAAAACATCTAGTACTCGTATGAATTGTCTTGGTATGGTTGTGTCAATAGCATCTATTTTATCATAGGACACTTTCCAAATACCTTAGAAATAGCAGATTTTCTTTGGCTTTTCAAAAAACATTTCATCGTAATTTTGAATTATTTTAGTAAAAAGTGTTGTTTTCCCCGACAGTGAGGGACCACACAGAAACGATCTGAAAGGCGTTTTAAATTGATACATACTGCTGACAACAGTTGGACTGCAACTAACTGTAAATCGTATATACTCAATGAATAAGTAGCAATATATTTCCCATGGATCTATCTATTCCAATAACAAAAAAAACAATATTTTAGGTTAGCATTTATTTCGGCATTGCATGAAAACACTTGCGGTCAATATGAACAATAATAAAAATAACACTTGTTAAAAGTGACATAATTTCATGGTCAAAATGAAAACTCTATTTCTTCAACATGAACACAGGGCAATGATAACACTTTATTAATAAGCACTTATTGTTCTTAAACACTTTTATCTACCATACTTTATGTAAAATAAAAAACACTTTTTGTCCATCATCAACACCATTCTTCTATATAACGCGTTTCGCAAACTTAAACACTTTTCTGTACCTAACACTTTCTATACAACAGAAAATACACACTCAGGGAAATTGCTAGTAGCACAGTTGAACTTGATTATGATGAATTTAAAGGTGTGGTATCCCCCCGGGGGCCACGGGGCCGAAGGCCGGCCGGCCGCGGGCGGGGACTCCCCCCCTGGGTGGCCACGGGAAGGGACCCCCTCCCCCCTCCCCCCGGGAGCGGCGGTGGAAAAACAATAGTTATCGTCACTGCGGGTTAGTGGATAGGTTAGTGGTGGTGGTTAGTGCTTGGGCTAGATGAGGTTGAGTTAAGGTGGTTAGATTGTCAGATTAGGTTAATTTATCCAGACCAAGTTGATTGCGATAGTCTATGAATTCAACTCGGTCCGAAATAAGGTAGTGCCCGTGGGGTAGGACAGTCACACCATTCTCGAGCACATAGACCTTGTCGGATATACACGACATTGCATTCTTTTCTACTCTCACAGTATAATTTCTATACTGTAGAGAGCGAATTGCAAGCACTTGTGCTCTCGGCACTAGGCCACTTTCTACACAGTCTCTGTACACACTCATGTTGAAATTGCTCTTTACAAAGTGTGTAGGCACCCCTTTACACGCCTTCTTTTCTTCCCAACTATGAGTGTCCACGCCCTAAACTTTGGGGCCCATGAACACCCCCCTGGATATTATATCACTCCCTGTCTCTGATTTTAATTTTAATAGTTGGTTGGGGGCTTGAAGTTTCACCAACTCGGGGTAGAGAGATGGATTCCAGTTGGTGAAATACATCCGCGAGCTGATGTGCTCCCCATTTTCTAAATCACCCAATAAATCCAATTCAGTCCCATTTACCTTTAACAGCAGAGAATCTGTATCACCATAGTAAACTTGAACCTCCCCTCCCGTGGCCATTGCACCTTGCACACATTGTAAAAGAATGACAACATGAGCTTTTTTGAAATTTATAGTACTGAACTACCACCTGCGATATTCTTGTTCAGTACTACATTTCGCTTTCGCCTGTATAGAAGAACCATGCCAGTCTCTATGCTCGTGAATGATGTACAATTGGGGTCGGTAGTAATTCGTGCACACTCTAGAGGGTCAGTCACAACGTCACAATAAGATCTATTACGGACGCTTTCACACATTTTGCCAAATGCCGAATTTAGGATGAGCTTATACATTTTCTTCTCCACCCTTGAGTTTGCCTGAGAGTGGTTATCGACAAAAGTGTCGATAAACGTTGTCATATAGGATCGCTGATTGAACTGCGGGACCCTGTGTATTTTAGTGATCTTAAAACCATTGCTCCCCATCCAGTGCAATAGCACATGGTGAACAACGATATTCTCTTTATGGTGCAAATCAGCAATCAGTTTTTGTTTAGAGGGAGTCCAGTGCATCCCCATAGCCTCAACCAATGATCGATTGTAGGTACTCAGCGAGTCCCTGCTCACCGGCCGATTGATATAGGGAAAGACAAAATCTTTGACTGAGTTGTGAAGCGCCAGCGGAATGTGACCATCAACTTCAAAGAACCATTCTTGTAGCCCGTTGTCCTCGACGGTGGTAATGTCAGGGACCTCACAAGGATTCTCAAGCCATTGATAGTTCCCACACGGCAAAGAGTAGTGGGACATTGCCGAGGGGTACAATGAGTTCATGTCCAAGAACACTGCATTTGACTTTGCACCGGTGCTTTGTCCACTCGGATCGGTTGATAAGACGCGATCCCCGTGAAAAGCGTACCCACCCCACATTCAACGCTCTGCAAAAATGTGCTGATTTACGTCCGTGATTATGCAAAATTCCGCCCGTCTAATTTTTAAAATTAAATACAATACTAAATTGGGTGTTGAAAAATAATATCGGATATATAACCCGAACTCTTAATAGATCTGGTCTGTGTTCTTACAGATTATATCTAGCAGAGTTAAAACTTCACTGGACAAGTACAGTGTACAATAATTCCACTCATTTTTACAATCCCCCTTGGACCACACCTTCTTGGCAAACTCATACTCCTCGGCTGTGCATTCACTGTTGGTCAGTGAATTGTGAAAAGCTTCAATTGGAGGTAGTTTCTCCTCACTTAAGCGAGCGCCAGAGCAGTAATAATTGTATGCGTATATACTTTTGCAGGTCAACAGTTCATACATTTCACTGTCTGGAAAGTGCTGTTTAAGAAAGTGAAAGCTATCAATACTGTCAATTTTTTGCACTTGAATCAGTAGACTCAATGCCTTGGGGAAAAAACTATAAGAATCTAAAAACCTGATTTTATTCCAGCACATATGCTCATTATCCACTACCTGCCATTTCAGCTCGAGAAGCAATAACTTCTCGGATGATTTGGGAATAATGTTGTAGGTAAAAGAACTATTGACCCATGGACAATCTACTCCCCCTCCCTCCCTCTGCATCCGTGCCAGTGCCGGTAAAATAAATTTAAAATCATAATTGGAATTATGAATAAAAACAGTGATAAAAAACTGTTGGCTATCATATAAAGGACACGCTTTATGCTCAACCCTTTGAAAATTACTCCCCCCCGATTATATTTCCTGCCTCCAAGTGTAATTGTCTTTGAATTTCACCCGCCCCACACTGGTACCGTGTGCATCATTCTACTATTCTACAAACTCTCCCTAAAATACACCCCAGATTTTTTTATTCTTAATAGCAAGATGATCCTTTGCAGACATGACCCGTTGATAATGGGTATTTCTTAAGAGAGAAAGAGCACCGTTAGCCGTGCCACTCAGTTTAGTCAATGCCTTGTCCATGTACTCGTCCTACTCATCCAATGTTTCTACTATTTCTCACAGCTGCATGGTGTTAGAATTGTCTCTTTGCGCGTGGGCATAGGACACTGCAATGGCCTGATGTTCTTTGACTCGGTTTGAAAATTTGGGGTCATTCACCTCCACCAGCTTAGCTTCACAATCCAAAGATATTTTGTTGCACTGGAGAAGGGTATTTTGAAAATTTTTAAAACGTAGAATGGCCCTATCCCCTGAAACCGTTTCCACTGTCTGGTAGCCATGCCGTCTACAATGCTTCATATGATCCCATAGTTTTATATTACTACGGAATTGTGACAAGCATGTTGGACAGTAGAAACGGGTCCCCCTTTTCATACCCTCCCCCAGAACTCTAATAATGTCAGTGATAGGATTAAAATGACCGATTGTGTTCGGTTGACTAGGTGGCGTGTAAAACAACCAAGCCCAGTGTTTAACCAAATCAACTGAGGGACCCCTTACGGGGAAAACCACCCCCTTCTTTTTAGAACAAGTTCCATCTTCAAATTCAGTTTCATACTGTACCACAGTAACGCCGATATTTAAGTGGGCATTAGCCCTTTCAAACATGTCAATAGATCGAAGCGTTACTGGATATTTCCCCTCTAAGCAAGAAAAATCTGCAACTGGGAAATCGGACCCTTCCTTCCCGTGTACAGCCCAGTGATGTAAATTCTTCTTGGTAGCGTCATCTGCTAGAGGCTGAAAGTCTGAGATAAGTAAATCATATCTGAAACACTTTTGACCTGTTTCAACACAGAGAGTCTTGAACCCATAACAAACTTCGCGGCAGGTATTATTATTTAATTAAACTGGCATCCCCCCCCCATGCCCCACTGTGTCAGAAAAAACTTTCTTTATTTTAACTAAATTTAAACGTAAGTTTTAAGAAAAAGGAAATTGTTACCCCCTTCTATTTTAGGTAAATTTAACAAGATACGTTATAATTTGTTAGACCCAATCTATGAAAGCACCCTCAAAATTTTCCAAATTTAGATAAACCAAACGCATCTCGGAATGTATATAATGAAAATACACCTCGCATTTTCCCCCTTTCAAATAAAAAACCTTTAAAACAATGGAGACTTTAATTGAATCGCTACCCCTCCACAATTGGTGGTGAGTCTCGACCCAGGCTCGACGTTTATCTAAATCGTTGTGCACACTCTCTACCGGGTCTTAAACAAATTTTCCCCCCAGTCGTGTAGTAAAAGGATCCCCAAACGTCGCAGTGAAAAAACTATATTTTTTAAAATTCTGTTGGACAGCTGAAAGTCTGGGGGAGTTGTACCCTCCTCCCCCTGTTGTATATTACCCCCTCCCCCACGCTGTTCAACAATAACAGGTGAATGATCCACTTCATGTTTTTAAAGTGGAGTCGAGTTGTGATAGGAGGTTTGAGGGGTCGCTGGTTATTCCCCGGGAAAAAAAACTAAAAATTTCAATGTGGTCTGGCTCAAGTCTACCAGCTCAACTGCACTATAATCAACATTTAAAAAATCATCAAAAAAGTCGTCAATATTATCTGGAATTTGATGTAAATCATCCCATAGTGAATTGTTGGGGGACTCCACGTGTGCCTCCTCTTCTTCCCCTTCTTCACTGGACGGTGAATAAGGGACCAATGCTCGCCCAATCTATAAGTGAAAAAATAACTTATTTTCAATGTGTTCAAATCATCCCTACTGTTTTAAAAATTTGGTTTACTATTGCCTAATAACATTTGGTTAATTCAACTGAAGATAATCTAAGATATGACATGGAAGGCGACAATTTGGTCGTTTATTTTCGAAGTGTTAAATTTTTTTTTTTTTGGCGCGCCCCCCCGCGCCCCCCCCCTAACCTTGCCCCACAGCCCTTCCCGGCCCATCCGTGGCGCTTTTCGGAGCCACAGCGCATCGCTGTGGCGCTTCTCTAACCCGTGGCGCATCCCCCCGGCGCTTCCCTAACCTTTCTCCCCCCCCCCTCCCCGGACCCCTCGGGGCCTTAAGGGCGCTGGGTATTGAAATACAGTACCAAAAACCGGAATGTTTGATGGACGAAATAGATTTCCCAACTTCCCATCCAGGTTGTCAATGACTCCAAATGACCCTAGATTATTTTTAATCGCTTGTCTGTTCTGTTTCCAAGCGTATTCTCTGGGAAACAGTGCAATTAAATTCAAGAACCGTTAATTCTTATTCAGGAATGTCTCTCCATGCAAAATCATGGCAAGTTGATCTAGACAATCGTTACGCAAATTAGAATTAGGCATATGTGTAAGAGATTGCAATGCTATAATCTCTGTCCAACACAAATTGAGTGGGGGAAAAATATCTTTTAAAATCTATGAAATTTTAATTTTACAGTGTCGAAAAAAAGCGAAAAGCAAAAAGATGGAGGAAATGGGTAGAAACTAATCAGCTTTTGAAAAACCATGGTCTTTACTTGATAGCCTCCTCATAGAAAATTGTGTTTAAATAAAACTGCAGTTCATAACGCAAAGTCATTTTTCCATGAGGAAATTATGTTCGGGATATAGTATCCCTTTTCGGCTTCACTACGAGCCGATTCAGCAAACTGCTTATTTTATGCTATAACAGTGACCTGATTTAAAAGGGGGGGGGGGCAATGTCCTTTAGTATCACTGACATAATTTTACTGTGATGAAATAAAAGGTTTACTTCTAGGCCACTTAAAACTATAATATTCTAGCAAAAATAGTATTTTGTGATAAAAAGGTTCTCAAACAGTAAACTAGAAAATTAGCTAAAAATATTATTATGAGATAGCGGCGAAGAGATAGCAAAGATTAGAAAAGAGTGGTTTCTATGCAAAAAATTATATTTAGATATGTAATATGGGGTTAATATCTCACAGAGATAAGTTTATATTGGGATTGAAAAGGACTAAAAATTGGAAGAAATACAAAGGTAGGAAAAAATGCTTACATTTTTATATCCCGGATGCACTTGGGTGCCAGATGGCCCGGGTAGTGCGTGTTGGAGGGTGGACGGGGCGGCATCGCTATGTTCTTGCGCAACTGGGCCGGCTATTTCACGATCTTGCGTAGCTTCGGCATTGTAGTTATCTGTCCACTCTCTATTTAACTTTCTGCCAGGCTGCATTGGGGCTGGCACTGATGGGGCAGTCTCGTCATCTCTGGCTTTCTTGGAAGGAGGGGGCACGCATTCTTCATAATTTGCCTTAAAAAGAAGAGAAAAAATTAGTTTCAAAATAATTTGCCCCTTTTTATAGAAAGAAAGTTAGTATCATCATCCATATAATTTTGTTTAGACAAAGCATTTATCACTAAGAAGCCCCCTCCCCCTAAACCCAAAAGCACAGCAATAGGTAAAATTTGCAAGAAATGCCCCTATTTTTACCATGCTGAGAAAATTTTTTAAATGTTTCCCGTCTATAGGTCTTTAAAATAGATCGTTAACCCATCGACCTGTAGGCCTATATTTTGCAAACATAGGTTAAAATGCTATTCAATTTATACATAATATTAGCTTCATGCAACTCACAAAGACTTTTCTAGCCCAGCTTGCTTAATTAGTGTTTTAATTTGACAGAAGAATAGTTCCTTTGACTTGACCGCGTTTGTAAGCCGGAAAGGGTGACAGCTAATTTTAACCACGCACTGGAGTCTTGTGTCAAAACAGAACGGCATTTTCACTAAAAATTGACAGAAGTCAGCGGTCACTTTAGTTGGAAATATAGATAGAAGGATAATTATTTCTTTTTGCGAGAATTTGATTGTAAAACAATGGGGAGGGGGGATGTATCGGGAAAGATAGAGGCAACGAAGTGATCAAAAAATTATTTCTTTTTGCGAGAATTTGGGGTTTTAAGACAACGAGGGAGGGAGGGGATATTGTTAGACCCTAATTCGAAAATAACTTGTTTCTCTACTTCCACCCAGGTTGTGTAGGTCTTAGCTTAATTATTGCATCATTGTGTTTTAATTTGACGGAAGAATAGTTCCGTTGACCGCGTTTGTAAGCCGGAAAGGGTGATAGCTAATTATATGCCTCACATTGGAGTCTTGTGTCAAAACCAGAGCAAGCTAATAACAACAGAGCGATGGATGTCTCAGTTAGAGAAAAGATTACAATTGAGAAAAGTCAAACTTTAACGAAAAGAGAATTATTTATTTTGGCGAGACTGGGGGATTGAAAACCAATGGTGGGGGGGAGGGGTTAGGTTTCGAGGGTAAAAGAATATATTTTATGTTTTTCATTGATTATAATGATGTTTGTATGGTTTGGGGGGGGGTTGTGGGGTAAAGGAATATATTTACGTTTTAGATGAATATACTGGAGGATGTCCAAGGAAAATTCTTTTGAAAATAAAAAATGTAATTACATTGCAAATTGAGGTTGACATGGCTCCTAATTCATCAAATTTATCCATTGTTGTTTACACAGCGTCACAATACTTTCTGATGATTTAATCACTTTGCAGGCCCGTTATATATAAAATCTCGAGAGCAAATTGTTACGTAATGGGGAAATCATATATAAGCACGTCTCTGAGTGGATGAGAAGGGGGTTGTAACCGACTCGTTGATTGTCTGAGAAGGAAACATGTGATCTAACTGTTTCCTGGAATCTCATAACATTTGGGCGAGAGCAACAATATCAAATACTATTTCTGGACACCATGACATTCGCCTCGAGCGATGTACATGACCAATAACAACAACAAATTCACTATTCCTCTGGAGTCCTAACATTCGCTGAGAGCGTGCCCGTTACAACAACAATAACAAATAAATGCGACCTTGACATTCGCTGAGAGCGTTGCACTTAGCAACAACAAACAACATCGACCTTGGAAAAAGAGGTCATTCACCTCATTACGTAATCATTCTCCCTAGGGAGACTATGCCCATATATGGTGTGGGCGTGGGAGTCTATGCCCTTATTTGGTGTGGGCGTGGGAGTCAGACCCCCTCCTCTACTTATCTCAAAATTTTGATTGGATGTGTTTGGGGGAATGATGGGCGTGGGTAGGGGCTAGTTGCCCTCCAATCACTTTTGGCTATTAAAAGGGAACTAGCCACTCCAATTTCCAATCGAATGAGCCCTTTTCAAGGTCTCTACGACAATTCCTTCGATACGAAGTGCCCTGGTCTAAGACCACGAAAAAAATAAAATAAATAATAATACGTTGTGACCACACCGTTCTTTACTTAGGCAGCGCCATTGCGCTGCCTAGGATTTGTCAACTTAAGTTACCCAAAAAGGAACTTTTTTGTGCAAAAACCTCAAAAAAGTTATTTTTCAAAATATAAGCGGGGAGGGGTGGATCTAGGGGGTAAAGCCTCGAGCCTTCCTTATAACATCACTGGAAATATTTTTCTGAATTTCCTCTTTGGAAGTTTAACAGCCTTGGGTAGGTTGACCTCTAAAAAGTTCCTATAAGGGCATGGGCGTACGTAGCTTCTTGTCTAGGGGGGGGGCAGCCAATTCTGTGATGGTGCGCGGGGAGGAAGCTGAAGTTACATTGTCAGTTCACAAAACCTTATATTGCCAGCAATTTCTATCATATCTATGAAATTTTTATTAATAAGTGATTACCAAAAATCATCAATAAGCTTCAGCATTAATCTTCTTGGATGAGACCTAAATCTTTCCAAGACATAATGGATAATTGCTTCTTGTTTGACTTTTATTCTGTCATTCCAGCTGTTTATTTCCAGCTTTTTCAACCAGCTACCTTTTATCAACTGCTTTTTCAACCTTCTGTTTTTTCAATCTTCTGCTTTTTCAGCCATATCTAGCGTAAATGTGAAGTTATAGGGGGGGGGAGCAGCGGCCCTCCTGCTCCCCCTTCTTACGACCATGTATAAGGGTTCATTAGCATTTTAAGTTATAAATCTGATCACTATTTAGATATTCTCCATTTCCCCCTGTTTTATCCTTCATTTGTCAACCCTTCAAAATATTCTTAAGCAGCTTCCTTTTCAAGATTAAATAAAAAAAACAAGTTTTTTAAACTGAAAGTAAGGAGCGACATTAAAACTTAAAACGAACAGAAATTATTCCGTATATGAAAGGGGCTGTCCCCTCCTCAACGCCTCGCTCTTTACGCTAAAGTTTTTTATTGTTTTAAAAAATAAAGTTGTGAGACAGAGTCAAACTTTAGCGTAAAGAGCGAGGCGTTGAGGAGGGGACAGCCCCTTTCATATACGGAATAATTTCTGTTCGTTTTAAGTTTTAATGTCGCTCCTTACTTTCAGTTTAAAAAACTTGTTTTTTTTATTTAATTTCTGATCGTTTTTTAGTTAATGCAGCTTTTATTTGCATAAAAATTTTACTTTTCTTTTGCTAAATGAATGTCTTTACAAATTAACTTACGTAACTAACTTCTATATTCGTATATTTTTCTTCTGGCAAAAATTCAAAGTTGCAGATTTTTGCAGATATGAGCTTGAAACCTATGTAATAGGGTTTTCTGATACGCTGAATCTGACGTTGTGATTTTCATTAAAATTCTTCCACTTGTAGGGGATGTTTCCCCCTCTTTAAAAAATCGAGTAAATTTCCTCAGGCTTGTTGCCTTTGATGAGTAATACTAAACTTAATAAAATTTATATATTTAGAATCAGCATTATAAACACATTCTTTTGATACATTTATTGACATCAAAATTCCGTTTTTAAAAGTTTCGAATACTATTGAGCCGTATCCCTTGTTTTTTTATTGTTTTTTTTTATTACGTATATGTTATTACGTATATGAGGGGGTTCTGCCCTTAGTTAATACCAAGCTCTTTACGTTAAAAGTTAAAAAAAAAATTTATTCACAAACCCCTGAATCACAAAGGCCGTTTAATTAGAATAGATAGCTCTTTTGAAAGCACTAAAAAAAAACTGTAGCTTAAATAGCGAGGTATTGACTTGAAGGAGAACCCCCTCACATACGTTATAATTTCTGTTCGTTTTAAGTTCTAATATTCCTTCTTACATTTCAGTTGAAAAAACTTGGTTTTTTTTTATTTAATTTCTGATCGTTTTTTAAATAATGCTTGGAAATCCGGCGCCCCCTTCATAGAAATGTCCCTTACCCCAAAGAAACATCCTCCACGGAAATATTCTCCAGAGTAACTCCCTCCTCTAGCCCCCCTCCAGAAAAAATCCTTCCTGAAAATGGTTGTATACTTCCCAATAACCAATAAATAATGCTGGCAAGTCCGGCGCCCCCTTCATGGCGATTTCCCTTCCCCCATGAAAACTTCCTTCATGAACAGATCCTCCAACATAACCCCCGACCCACCCTTCCCTCCCACTAGCAGAAAAAAAACCTCCTGAAAACTTCTGTATACTTCCGAATAACCATTACTATATGTTAACATTGGGTAAAGTTCATATCTTTTAGCCCTCCCTCTGGGTACTTCGGGGATTAAGTCATCCCAAAAGACATATTTATCATATTTTCGACCATGCTGAACAAAATGGCTATCTCAAAATTTTGATCGGGTGACTTTGGTAAAAAAGTAAGCGTGGGAGGGGGCCTAGTTGCCCTCATTTTTTTTCTTTAAATTAAAATGGGAAATTTAACTTTTATTTTCCGTTCAAATTACACATCCCACGTTTTTCTAGGACAAAGGGTTGTATACTAACACTCATGGTAAAAAAAAACAAAAAAAAAAACAAACAAACAAACAAATAAACACGCATCCGTGATCTTTCTTCTGGCAAAAAATGTAAAATTCCACATTTTTGTAGATAGGAGCTTGAAACCTCTAAAGTAGGGGTCTCTGATACTCTGAATATGATGGTGTGATTTTCATTAAGGTTCTATAACTTTTAGGGGGTCTTTCCCCCTTTTTTTGAAAATCAGCCAAATTTTCTCAGGCGCGTAACTTTTGATGGGTAGCTCTAAACTTGATGAAAGTTATATATTTGAAATCAGCATTGAAATCTGATTCTTTTGATATATCTATTGGCATCAAAAACCCGTTTTCTAGAGTTTCGGTTACCATTGAGCCGGGTCGCTCCTTACTTACAGTTCGTTACCACGAACTGTTTGATTAATTCCAACTCTGAAAAAGGTCCCACATTTGGAATAAGCATAGAACAATAGTATTTTTACAGCTAATGTCCTTTAAATTCACTATTATTTTATTAATTTGACTTACTCTGGGATAAAAACGCTCTTGTTTGTTTTTCATAAGCCTGAAAATTGTGATGGCAATAGTTGTTTTTCATCAGGATGACGACTTCGGATTTTCAGCATTTTACTTGGGATATATAAAAGAAAAAAAAATCCATTATTTATCTTGAAAGCTACTTGACACTAATATAGGATATCCAACTATTTCAAAGTAAGAGAAGCATTTTATTGATCTATAAAATTTACTAGATAAACATAAAAAAGACCAAGTTTCAAAGTTCGTTAATAACAATGAAGCTTGACAGTGTTCCACCCTTACTCTAAGTATCAGAACATGCAAGTTCTGGATCAAATAAAGAAAAATGGGACTTAACATCTCCGGAGATAACCAACTTTGGGGAATAGTTATGCTTCCTTGTGCAATTACTTTATCACCAACAAAAGGAGGTGAAAGATTTAAGATTATTGATTAGCCATCTTTGAAAGTCACCATGGGCTAACCACTTTAAAAAATCTCGTACACCAGGTTACCGTACTTGCTGGAAGTGCAGCATGCCATGTGGCATGATGGAGCTGGCGCTAAACGTGGCGGAACAAGTGGCGTTTCAGAATATAAACTAGGACGCTCAGTTAGAGTGACATCTCAGTCTTCATGATCAATCATTATAAATAAAATATTTCAAGTTCGAAAACAAAGTTTTATGCGTCAATTTTATTCTTAAATTTATTTTTTAAGTGAGAAGCTGATACACGAGTAAAAAAGAATACATTTTATTTATTTAAAAAAATAATGATAATAACCAAACTAAATGATTATTATTAAACAATATGCATTGACATAAGTAATATAGATAAGTAATAAATAATTTAGATATAACTCTACATATAAATAACTGTCATAATGATAAACATTAATCAAAATAATGAGGTTCTTAGATATAAGGATAGGGCTAGTGAAATAAACAACAACAATATTCTGAGTTACTTCAGGAGAGATGAAGCGGGGGTAGAAGGTTGATGCCAAAACAAAGTTTTACCTAGTGTTTACTTTTGGCATTACAACCCTCTATAGGGAGGGAAAGGTCGAAAGGAGTTCTCCAAATATTCGCTGAAAAATAATCCTTATAGCAACTAAGAAGATGTACTTCAAAGTATTTTTTTACTCTCCCCCATCCTGTTTTGGACAATCTGCTGGCGTAGAAGAGCATTCTCCCTGGGAAAAAACATAATGTTTTCAACTCAGTCTAATATTTTTAAAAGAACCCATTCCCCCCTTGACTTATTTAAAAATTTTCCCCATAAAACAATGGAAACTCAATCTGTTTTAAGTCAAATTTGGCATTACATAGAACCAAAGAGGCAATCTAAGACAATAGAAATAACAATACGGAGTGAAATAAAAGTCCCCTTCCTGTAGCCCCTCACTCTTCATGCTGTTTCACTAGTACTTTACGGAAAAAAATTCTAACGAGGAAAACATATAGCCGGCAAGCACTTACAAGTGTCACTTGCTAATAGCCGTTTTAAAACATTTAAATAAGCATTGTATTGTATAAAACAATTAAAAATAAATAAGTTTTTCCGTCGACGAGGCATTGTGAAGCAATAAACTTTTATCACATTAATCTTGTTTTAGAGGTAGTTTAAGCACCGAGACCTAAAAATGTGACACATCCTTGACACATCTGTCTTGTGTAATCTGAAAGCAGTTTCTAGTCGTATCAAGTTCGTTGAATATGATTATACCCGGGAAGAGATACTTCCGAGGAGTACTTGACACTTAAAAACTATCTGAAATATCATTACATTGTGGTCCTTTTAGCTGCATCTCAACCTAACTGAGCAAAAATGTAAGCAAGTTTCTGATGAAAAAATAAATACTGTTATCGACTGAACGTTACTGTAATTCGAAAAATTTAATTAATTGTCAAAATTTGTTTATTGAGAAATTCTTTATAATCATTATAAGGTTTAACTATTTATAACCCACAAAGGAAAAGGAACAGTCTGGTCAAAAGTAAAAATAAAAGAGAGTAGAAACTCAAAAATGCCTATTTGACATAACAGTTCCTAAGCCAAGTTAACAATTTATCTACCCTCTTCTTCAATCATAATTTAATTTAGTTTCATACCTCCTCTTCTTGACCTGAAACAGAAAACTTGATACCATTCGCAAAAAAATCTGTTTACTTTCTTTGGTAGCTTGGATACACTTCTGCTATTTTGATTTGGTTAAATTTTGAGAGAAGAAGTAGCCCAAAAAGATTGAACATAATGCCCTCAGTCGTTCTTGGGATACTGCTGAGATGCCTTATTGGGAATTAGCATTCACACAGTGCATTTTGATTTAATCTTAAAGCAACATTTAGTTTTTAAACATAATGGGCAAATGGGAGGGTAGGCGTGGGAGGGGGACTAGTTGCCCTCCAATAACTTTCGACTATAAGAAGGGCATTAGTCCTTTCTATTTTCAATCAAATGAGCCTTTTTTGAAGTTCCTACGACAACTCCTTCGATGCGAAGTGCCCTGGTCTAAAAAAAAAAAAAAAAAATAATAATAATAATAACACATTGTACCCAGATCGATCTTTACTATAAGACAGTCAAGCCTTCCAATCCCTTTCGACAATTAAAAAGGGCACTATCCTTTTCAATTTCCAATCTTTGAAATTTTTGAGTTTCTACGACAACGCTTTCTATAACACCTGATATGCCCCCAGAGCATAACTTATAACCCTTGACCTTAAGGCTGTGAGGGGGTCGTCATCCTCAAATACATAATTTCCAGAACTTTCAACTACGTGAAACAGAATGGCTATCTCAAAATTTTGATTGGATGTATTTGGGGAAATGGTGGGTGTAAGAAGGGGGTTAGTTGCCCTTCAATCACTTTCGATTATTAAAAAGGGCACTAGCCTTTTCAATTTCCAATCAAGTGAGCCCTTGTGAAGTTTCTACGACAAAAATTTCTATAAAATCCTTATTTACCCCCAGGGTAAAATTACAACATTTGCCTTGAGGTTTGTGGGGGAGGGGGAGGTTTGTCATGCTCAAAGACCTTATTTCCAGAACTTTCAACTATGTTGAACAGAATGAATATCTCAAAATTTTGATTGAATGTTTATGGGAAAATAGTTGGCGTGAGAGGGGGGTTAGTTGCTATTCAATCACTTTCGTCTATTAAAAATGGCTTTACCCGTTTCAATTTCAAATCGAATGAGCCCTTTCTGAAGTTTCTATGACAACTCTTTCTATAAAAACTTCATATGCCCCCAGGGCATAAATTACAGCCCATGCCCTGATGCCTGGGGAGGGGGGGTTGTCATCCAGAAATACATAATTTCCAGAACTATCAACAACGTAGAAAAAAATGGCTATCTCAAAATTATGATTGTATGTGTTTGGGGAAATGGCGGGCGTGAGAGAGGGATTAGTTGCCCTTCAATTACTTTCGACTATTAAAAAAGGCACTAGCCAAGTCAATTTCCAATCGAATAAGCCATTTTTGAAGTTTCTACGACAAAGCGGTCAATAAAAACTTTATATGCCCCCAGAGCATAACTTGTAACCCTTGCCCTTAGGCCTCTGAGGGGGAGAGGTTGTCCTCAAAGACCTAAATTCCAGGAACTTAAAACTACGCTGAACAAAATGGCTATCTCAAAATTTTGATTGGACGTGTTTAGATAAATGGTGGGCGTGAGAGGGGGCTAATTGCCCTTAAATCACTTTCGACTATTAAAAATGGCACTAGCCCTATGAATTTCTAATCGAATGAGCCCCTTTTCAAGTTTCTACGACAGAGCTCTCAATGAAAACCTTATAAGCCCCCAGAGCATAACTTATAGCCCTTTCCCTGAAGACTGTGGGGGGAGCGTCCTGCTCAGAGGTATAATTTCCAGAACTTTCAACTACGTTGAAAAAATGTTTATCTCAAAATTTTGATTGGATGTGTTTGGGGAAATGGTGGTCGTGGAAGGGGTGTTAGTTGCTTCTAATCACTTTCGACTATTAAAAAGGGTACTATCCATTTAAATTTCCAATCGAATGAGCCATTTTTGAAGTTTCTAGGACAACACTTTCTATAACAACCTTATATGCCTCCAGTGTATAACTTACAAGATTTGCACCGAGGAATGTGGGGGAGTTGTCATCCTCAAAGACCTAATTTCCAGAACTTTCAAATACGTTGAACAAAATGGATATCTAAAAGTTTTGATTGGATGTGTTTGGGGAAAAGGTGGGCGTGAAAGGGGGTTTAGTTGCCCTCAAATCACTTTCGACTATTAAAAAGGGCACCAGAACTTTGAATTTCCAATTGAATGAGTCCTTTTTCAAGTTTCTACCAAACAGATTTCAATAGAAACCTTATATTCCCCCAGGGCATAACTTATAGCCCTTGCCCTGAAGACTGTTGGGGGAGTGTTCTGCTCAAAGGTATAATTTCTTGAACTTTGAACTGCGTGGAACAAAATGGCTCTCTCAAAATTTTATTGGATGTGTTTGGGGAAATAGTGGGCGTGGAAGGGATGTTAGTTGCTTTCCAATAACTTTCGACTATTAAAAAGGGAACTAGCCATTTCAATTTCCAATTGAATGAGCCCTTTTTGAAGTTTCTACGACAACGTGTTCTATAAAAATCTTATATGCCCCCTGGGTATAATTTACAACCCTTGCTGTGAGGGCTTTCGGGGTTGGTCATCCTCAAAGACCTAATTTCAAGAACTTAAAACTACCTTGAAAAAATGGCTATCTCAAAGTTTTGATTAGATGTGTTTGGGGAAAAGGTGGGCGTGAGAGGGAGGTTAGTTGCCCTCCAATCACTTTCGACTATCAAAAAGAGCACTAGCCCTTTGAGTTTCCAATCAAATGAGCCTTTTTTGAAGTTTTTACAACAACGCCTTCTATAAAAAACCTCATATGCCCACAGGGCATAATTTAAAACCATTGCCATGAGGGCTGTGGGGGACTTTCCTCCTCAAAACATAATTTCTATGTGGAAATCAACTACGCTGAACAAAATGGCTATCTCAAAATTTAGATTGGATGTGTTTCGGGAAATGGTGGGCGTGGATGGGGTGTTAGTCGCCTTTCAATCATTTTCGACTATTAAAAAGGGCAAAAGCCACTCCAATTTCCAATTGAATGAGCCCTTTTCGAAGTTTCTACGACATCTTCTTCGATACGAAGTGCCCTGCTCTTAAGGAACAATTAATAAGTAATACATTGTGCCAACAACGTTCTTATATGCCCCCAGGGTATAACTTAAAACCCTTGCTCTTATGGTTGTGGGGGAGTGTCCTCCTCAAAATATATTTTCTATCTGAAAATCAACTACGCTGAACAAAATGGATGTCTCAAAATTTTAATTGGATGTGTTTGGGGGAATGATGGGCGTGGGGAGTGGGGGCTAGTTGCCCTCCAATAATTTTCGACTATTAAAAAGGGCACTAGCCACTCCAATTTCCAATCGAATGAGTCCTTTTCGAAGTTTCTATGACAACTTCTTTGATATGAAGTGCCCTGGTATAGAAAAAAATTAATACATTGTGCCAACATCATTCTTTAGTTAGGCAGCGCAATCGCGCTGCCTATGATTTTTACAGCAACCTTCTATATAAACCTTATATGCCCCCAGGGCATAACTAACAACCCTTGCACTGAGGGCTCTAAGGGGGTTTATCATCCTACAAAACCTAATTTCCAGAACTTTCAACTACGTTGAACAAAATGGATATCTAAAAATTTCGATTGGATGTGTTTGGGAAAATGGTGGGCGTGAGAGGGGCGATAGTGGCTATCCAATTACTTTCAAAAACTAAAAAAGGCACTAGCCCTTTTAATTTCCAATTAAATGAACCCTTTTGAAGTTTCTACGACAACGCTTTCAATAAAAACTTTATAAGCCCCCAGGGCATAGCTTACCACCCTTGCCCTGAGGTCTGTGGTTGGAGGGGCTGTCATCCTTAAAGACCTAATTTCCAAAACTTTCAACTACGTTCAATAACATGGCTATCTAAAAATTTTGATTGGATGTGTTAGGTGAAAAGGTGGGCGTGAGAGGAGGGTTAGTTGCCCTCCAATCAGTTTCGACTATTAAAAGGGCACTAGCTCATTGAATTTCCAATCGAATGAGCTGTTTTTCAAGTTTCTACGACAAAGCTTTCAATAAAAACCTTATATGCCCCCAGGGCATAACTTATACCCCTTGCTCTGAAGACTGTGGGAGGAGTGTCCTGCTCAAAGGTATAATTTCCTGAATTTTGAACGTTGTGGGACAAATTGACTATCTAAAAATATTTATTGGATGTGTTTGGGGAAATGGTGGGCGTGGAAGGGTGTTAGTTTCCTTCCAATCACTTTGGACTATTGAAAAGGGCATTAGCCATTTCAATTTCCAATCAAATGAGCCCTATTTGAAGTTTCTACGACCACGCGTTCTATAAAAACCTTATATGCCCCCAGGGCAAAACTTACAGCCCTTGCCCCGAGGGTTGTTGGGGAGTGTCCTCCTCAAAAACATATTTTAAGTCTGGGAATCAACTATGCTGAACAAAATGGCTATCTTAAAATTTTTTTTGGATGTGTTTGAGATTTGATGGGCGTGGGGGGGGGCTAGTTGCCCTCCAATCACTTTTGACTATTAAAAAGGGCACAAGCCCTTTGAGTTTCCAATCGAATAAGCCTTTTTTGAAGTTTCTACGACAATGCCTTCTATAAAAACCTCAAATGCCCCCAGGGCATAACTTAAAACCATTGCCATGTAGGCTGTGGGGGAGTGTCCTCCTCAAAAACATAATTTATATCTGGAAATCAACTACCCTGAACAAAATGGCTATCTCAAAATTTTGATTGGATATGAATCGGGAAATGGTGGGCGTGGAAGGGGGGATAGCTGCCTTCCAATCACTTTCGACTATTGAAAAGGGCACAAGCCACTCCAATTTCCAATTGAATCAGCCCTTTTCAAAGTTTCTACGACAACTTCTTCGACACGAAGTGCCCTGCTCTAAAGGAAAAAAAAATAAATAGTGCCAACATCGTTCTTATATGCCCTCAGGGCATAACTTAAAACCCTTGCGTCGAGGGTTGTGGGGGATTGTCCTCATCAAAAAAATATTTTCTATTTGGAAATCAACTACGCTGAACAAAATGGCTATCTTAAAATTTGGATTGGATGTGTTTTGGGGAATGATGGGCGTTCATGGAGGGGGGGGGGGGTATTGGCCCTCGAATTACTTTCGACTATTAAAAAGGGCGCTAGCCACTCCAATTTTCAATCGAATGAGCCCTTTTTGAAGTTTCTACGACAAATCATTCGATACGAAGTGCCCGGGTATGGAGAAACACAATAATACATTGTGTCCACATCGGTCTTCACTTAGGCAGCGCTGTCACGCTGCCTATGAAATGATTATTGTTCAAATCTGTTTACCTCTTTTTTCCGTGGAGTTGCAAGGGTTGTGTAACCTTGGGAGACATTTTTTTTATCTTATTGATTGAAATGACAGTCTTGAAATTTTGCTGCAACGCTGTGTTTGGCCACGGTAGGTCCGATGGTCGCAAAGTAACTTCGAAAGGGGCTCAGTTGACCTCTAATCATTTTTAGCTCTCAAAATGACATTGGAGGTGCAAGGGCGTAACTTCAATAAAATAATGGGGAGGGGGGCAAAGTAGGAGCCAATTTTCCCAAGTCAAGTGAAAATGACCAAGTGAAAAATGAATAATGTAGTACCACAAAGGCAAAGGAATACTAAAGAAAACTGTTTCTGTGGATACTTGAATTAATATTTTTTTAAACCCTAAATTTCAGCTGGAGGGACTAGAGTATGGGCCAGTTGTCCCCTGCCTTCTAGGATATGACGCTACTGTAGAGATGGTTATTACTTTTCTAATGAGACATCTACAAAAATTCTACGACCTCTGGCCTGATACGATCAAACCTGGGAAACCAATAAGAAAAATTTGCACAAGTTAAAACCGGAATAAAAAATATCAAATTTTTCCTCGCAAAATTATTTCAAACAATTTCAGGATATTCAAAATTGGCGGCATAATCTTCATCAAAGTTCTAATCTTCATATCTTCATCAAGTATAATCTTCATCAGGTATAATCTTCATCAAGTTTATATCACTTTTGCGGGTGTTTCTCCCCTTTTTTCGAAATGATATATGTTTACTTATCTTTTAAGTTTAGTATCTTTAAACCTCTTGAATTTTACGTATGTGGAATACACACAAAACTCAAATTCATTTGATATGGAAATTCCTTGCAAATTCCTGTTTTAGAGTTTTGGTTATTATTGACACGGGTCTCTCTTTACTTAGAGTTGATTACCATCAACGGTTAGGTGAGTCTAGTTTGTTTGAACGGACATGCTACTGAACAGATAGAGTAGATTTTTGGCACCTGATATAGGGTAGATATTTGGCTTATCCCATGTGTCTCTGTATTCAATTATCAACAATTAAAGTTATGTGTGTCCTCTAAAATAGTTGTTTTGGAGTTTTAGTTTTGTAATTACCGCTACGTTACAAAAAATCACTTAAAATCACGGAGCCTAAGCCCTTAATTTGCCAAAATTTTTATTAACTTAAATATGCCCTTGAATTCGTTAAAAAAGTCGAAGGAGTTGCAGATTCCTTGGATTTCGGGTCATACTTTAGATTATGTTTTTTTTTTTTTTTTTTTTTTTAATTAAAATAAATTAAAATAAACCACAATACACCTATTATCTCTGAAAAAATGCCCATGATTTCAATTTTCTCGCATTGTTTCTATGTTCGTATGCGTTTCAATTCAGTATGTGGTGTGATTGCTTAAATGTTGGTTGAATTAGGGTCTGAAAAATTATTTGGTTGCCAGTTGTCATTTTGGGATACTTTTCCCGCATTTTGAGGGAACTTTCTTTATAGGATTCCTGAGTAACATTTAGTTCCAAAACAAAGAAGTTGTCTTAATCGGCCACAGAATAGCTCATAGTTTCTCCGTAATTTGACCTCAGCGGTGTTATGAGCTGGACCTTATCCACTCAAAAAGACATTCTAGCTACTCCAATTTTTTTCTTTTATAAAGTAACCGACTAATAAATGATGTGGTACTTGGAGATAACAAGACAGACAATAATAAGAACTAAATGGGGAAAGGAAGAATGGAGGCCTTAGTTGAAGTAAACTAAAGCGATAATAAATATTTTGGCTGGATGACAGTCAAATATCAAAAGTTACATTTTCCTTTCCATTGTTGAAATGAGTCCCTAGTAATATAAAAGCCTGAGGTCTGAAAGTGAAAAGTTAAACTCATTTATCTGGTTGAAGATCATTATTTTTAGATGAATTTTCCATGTGAATTAGTTCCAAGTAGGAGAAGGACCTCTTTTATAACTTATATCATCTTTAATTTTCCAGCTGTTAATTAAGTGTCACCAATATCAGAAGTTAAAAGGCTTAGAAAAGTTATTCAAATGCGGAAGATCTACTCAGTGGTGTGTATTTCTCAACTAGTTTATCGGGCAGCTTACTCAAAATTTGCTCTTGAAATTAAATGCGAGTATCTAATGTTTTTCCATTAGGTGGATAGGATTCTAGCAAGAATAGAGACATATATTTGTATGAGGTAAAATGACTTAGCATTAGATGGTCCAATTGATTTTAGATCAAGACTTGGCAATCGAAATTGAACTAAATGAAAGTGAAGGGTGTAGCCTTAAAGTCAATAAGATTCAAATTTTAGCATTCTCCGAGCAGTAATAACCCAACCAAGGTTGAGTTAAGACCTTGTGAGGTCCTTCAGATGATGAAATCTTAAGACCCACCTTAGAAAAGGCAAACACAATTCATGTATAGAGGTCAATATTGAAAGGAGGTCAAATAGAAGCCTCTTATCCAAAATTGATTTAAAAAACTTTTTCCGCAAAATAATTTTTTCAAAGAAAAGTAAGGAGCTCTATTCAGCCAAATATGAGCAGAGATAAATTCAAATAATCTTCCAGGCGTAAAACTACCACAAATCACTGTCAATAAATAAATTAAACTGAAAATGAAAAGAATTTACAATAAATTGCCGATTCAAACTCAAAAACAGGCAGAAATTAACATGAGTAGGGCTGATAACCCCCATGCCTTCTCAAGACCAGAACACAATTTGCGCTTTACTGAAAAAAAAAACAACAACAAAAAACAAATGACCGTGGATGGCCAGTTTAATTGACATATACTGATACTTATTCCTTAAAGTTTGCATAATTTTTTATTTACGAAAGTAAAGAAAGTGAAAATATTAAAACATATTTTGTTAGTAATTTTTTTAAGTATTTTATTAGTAGTAAATCAATTTTTCTCGAATTTTAATTTCGATTTGCTCTTCCATATACCCTGTAGCTTACTTCAGCTAATTTAGTTAGTTTATTCAGACACTCAACCAGAGTTCGCATAAAACCGGATAAAGCGTTTAAAGTACGAAATATAGTATTTTCAGTTCGTTGTTTTTCTAGATAATAGAAGCTCTAACAAAAAATTCAAGAAGAAGACTATCGCATTGAAAGCAAAGAGTGTGCTTAGAAAAAGTTAGAAATGTAGATCGGTGAAAGTTCAGAACTTCCGCAAGCGCAGATAAAAAAAAATGGAAAGCTTGTGGAAAGGCTTTCCAATATTACACACAAAACCAAAAAAAAAACAAACAACTCGATTGGTCAGCCTTGTATTTAGTTCCCCCACCCCCACCAGCGCAGGCTACAACCTGGCTTTTAGAGGATTTAAGGCGGTGTCATCCCCATTCCCGTCTACGGAAATTTCTGTTAGTTTCAAGCTTTACTTGATTATTAATTTCATTTTTTTTTGTTTTAGGCTCCATTTATTTATCCATAGAAGCATAAATTATTGATAAGTTTATTGTAGTAATATTTTTTAATTTTTTTCGTTTTAGGTTTCATTTGTTTACTCATAGTGATTTCTGTTCGTTTGACTTTTTTCAAGTTTGACTTATACATATAAACTTTGGCTGAGCCATTTAGAACCCTTTCATAATGATTTTTTTTTTTCAAACTACCTTTCATAATCTTTGCCAAGACATCGCAAACTAAATAGCGCTGTTTTGACACTCGTAGTCCTAAGAAAAGTTACCAAGGGCACTAACAAAGAACGGCATGAATGAATTGTACTGCAAGGCACTGGCACCAATTTGTTCTTCTTCCTGGTGGGAACTGCTGGGTCGGCTGAAGGCGGTACAATATGTCAGTGCTTCAGAGTAGCAAGAAATTCCTCTTGACGAACTTTTTTGTACAGGTCCTCATCTGGTTCTTGAATAGGTGTGAAGAGCATTTCAGAGAATTTTTACTAGTATTTTCAACATTGTTCACCTTTTCAACATTCCGTGTCTTGGCTTTAATTACCACAGAAAGACAAAGTTTAGAGAACTATTCGCCGCCTTTTTTTAAAATTTGAATCTTTAATGTTCTATATATTTTTAAAGAGAAATACTGGCTCAGATATTGACCTTCTGTATTTTTTTTTTATCGTTTTCGTTGTTTAACAAGCCGTACTTTTTATTATTAAGGATGATTTACTTGCTTTTGATTATTTATCTTTATTCCTCACTGTTCACATCTTTATTCCTTACTGTTTTACATTCCTTTCAAGTTGATTGCCAAGTCCTATCACTACTCCCGTTATATTGTCTTTCTTCTTCAAGACGCTGCTGCTAACTAATGTCAAAAATTCGTGATTTCGCGGCCCCTAAATTACAACAGAATGAGAAGCCGTAAGACACAATTTATAGACTTCTTTAAGTAAAAACAACAGCTTCCAAATAAAAGAACGTGGCATATCTCATTCTTCTGTATCTTTCGTAAAATCTTGAAACAAAACGCCTTTTGTAATGATGACTGGCGTATAGAATTACTGATTGCTTAGAGTCTGTGCTAACTGATATAAAAGATAATAGACCATCGTAAAATCCTCAGAAAACAGAATGGAGTAATTTTATGATGGATATTAGTCTGAGTCTAACGGAGGAAAAAGCGGGGAGGGGGAGTGGGACGTAAAATCATTCCTAAATAGCCCCATATTCATTTTCTAACATTTCTTCAAGGTATAAAAAAGGGCTTAAATATTGTTTTCTAAGCAATTTAATTGCGGTGATAATTGATTACGCTTTTTGATGTTTGACATTCTTAAAAAAATTTGGTTGTGCACTGCAGTGACGTAACGCAAACAGTGCCTTAAAATTTACGAGCGCAACATCTAAACAACTAAAACGCAATGGAAAAGTCTAAACAGTGGCAAAAAAAAAACATAGAGCAATTTAAAATTTTTGAAAATATTTTTTTATATTTTATTAGAATGTATTTCACGCCGTCTCTGAAGTTATTTGTTTTTTAATATTTTGGGAGTGTTGCAATTATGAATATTAGTTTTATTGATAAATGGCATGTTAAACAGGATCTGAATAAATTTAAAATTGATGAAAATGACTCCAAGATTTGTTTAGACTGATCGCAGGTCTTAGAAGGCCAGAAGAAACCTATAGTCAACTCAACTCATGTGCCTTGAAAAAAAAAAAAAGCTGGGGTGGTACATGTTTTATTGTTTTCTTATATTTAATTTGAAGTTGAAATTCACAATCAAGATTTAATTTCCTTGAGATTTAGTGCTCAAAATTTCAATTATAGTGTTTGAACAACTAGGAATACACATAAGGAACTGTTTCACCGGGGGGAGGGGCAGGGAACGAAAGACAGGCAAATTGTAAAAACATTACAATATTGCAACAAAGCCTATTGAAATCCCTGGAGGTATGAATATGGATTCCCCCCTCCCCATTTTGTAACTAGGGCTTTGCTATCATTGTCAGTAATTGATGCTTGCGTCAAAATTGCTATGATAAAAATCAGAACAAAATTGGAATTTTGGAATGTGCAAGGCTTAGAAAGGAGGAATAGTTTTTTCTTCTTTCAGTTGTAGACCTTGTTAGATCTTAAACCTATCCGCAAACATCTTCGAAACTTTCTTAGCTGTAAAAGAAACTCCGTCTAAAAAGGAAATCTTGTCAGTAAAAACTAGGTTAAAGCAATCTCACTAGTGAGAAAACTAATCCTTTGTCATCTGGAAGATATTAAACATTTGACACACTTGTTTAAGATTCTTTCTATCAAACATGAACATTGAAAAATAAATAGACATGGAAGGTGTCTAAAGATCATCCGATAAAGAAATAAATAAAATCTGTTTACAGATTAAACGAAAAAAACAAGTTTTTTTTTAACTGAAAATAAGGACTATAATTAAAACATAGAACGAACAGAAATCATTCCATATATGAGGGGTGGGGGGAGGGGCTTCCCTCCCCTGAATCCTTCAGTTGTTATGCTAAATAGTTTAATTCTTTAGAAACACTTCTTATCATAGGCAGCGCAATCGCGCTGCCTAAGTAAAGAACGACGTTGGCACAATGTAATATATTTTTTATTTTGTCTTTGGTTTTAGACTAGGGCACTTCGTATCAAAGGAGTTGTCATAGAAACTTCGAAAAGGGCTCATTCGATTAGAAATTGGAGTGGCTAGTGTCATTTTAATAGTCGAAAGTGATTGGGAGGCAACTAATACCCCTTCCTTGTCCACCATTTCCCCAAATACATCAAATCAAAATTTTGAGATAACCGATTTGTTCAGCGTAGTGGATTTCAACATAGAAATTATGTTTTTGAGGAAAACACTCCCCCACAGCCCTCAGGGCAAGGGTTGTAAATTATGCCTTGGGGGCATATAAGGTTTTTATAGAAAGCTTTGTCGTACAAACTTCATTCGGCTCAATCGATCGGAAATTCAAAGGGCTAGTGCCCTTTTTAATGGTCCAAAGTGATTGGAGGGCAACTAACCCCCCTCTCACGCCCACCTTTTCCCCAAACACATCTAATCAAAATTTTGGGATAGCTATATTCTTCGACGTAATTGAAAGTTCTGGAGATTGGGTCTTTGAGGATGACAACCCATCCACATTCCTCAGGGCAAGGGTTGTAAGTTATGCCCTGGGGGCATACAAGTTTTTTTTATAGAAAGCATTGTCGTAGAAACTTCAAAGAGCATTCGATCGGAAATTCAAATGGCTAGTGCCCTTTTTAA
Organism: Artemia sp. Qi Xiang Cuo; assembly: GCF_049724085.1. Taxonomy (NCBI): domain Eukaryota; kingdom Metazoa; phylum Arthropoda; class Branchiopoda; order Anostraca; family Artemiidae; genus Artemia; species Artemia sp. Qi Xiang Cuo. The sequence goes on along the minus strand of NC_142802.1, from coordinate 66,780,038 downwards.
TAGTCGAAAGTGATTGGAAGGCAACTAACACCCCTTCCACACCCACCATTTATCCAAACACATCCAATCAAAATTTTGAGATACCCATTTTGTTCAAAGTAGTTGAAAGGTCCAGAAATTATATCTTTGAGGATGACAACCCCTCACAGCCCTCAGGGTTGTAAGTTATGCCCTGGGGACATATAAGGTTTTTATTGAAAGCATTGTCGACACCCCTTCCAAGCCCATCATTTTCCTAAAGATATCCAATCAAAAATTTGAGATAGCCCTTTTTTTCAACGTAGTTAAAAGTTCTGGATATTATGTCTTTGAGGATGATCAACCCCCCCCCCCACACACCCTCAGGGCAAGAGTTGTAAGTTATGCCATGAGGGCATATAAGGTTGTTATAGAGCAATGTAATAGAAACTTCGAAAACTTCGAAGGGCTAGCGCTCTTTTTAATTGTCAAAAGTGATTGGAGGAAAACTAATAACCCCCCCACTTCCACCATTTCCCCAAAAATTTCCAATAAAAATTTTGAGATAGCCATTTTGTTCAACGTAGTTGAAAAGTCTGGAAATTATGTCTTTGAGGATGACGCTCCCCCCACAACCCTCAGCGCAATTGTTGTAAGTTATGTCCTAGGGGCATATAAGGTTTTATAGAAAGTGCTGTCGTATAAACTTCAAAAAGGGCTCACTCGATTGAAAATTGAAAGCGCTAGTGCCCCATTTATTGATAGAAAGTGATTGGAGGGCAACTAAAGCCCCTCCCAATCCCCCCATCACCCTAAACACATCCAATCAAAATTTTAAGATAGATATTTTGTTCAACGTAGATGAAAGTTCTGGAAATTAGGTCTCTGCCAGCGTTGTCGTAGAAACTTGTGAAAGGACTCGTTTAATTGAGAACTGAGAGGGACAGTGCCCTTATTATTAGTCAAAACCGATCGGATAGTAGATTCCCCCCCATACCCATCATTTCCCCAAACCCTTCCGATCAACATTTTGATAGAGCAATTTTGTTGAATGTAGTTGAAGGGTCCAAAAATTATGTTTTTGAGTATGAAAACCCCCCAACAGCCCTCATGGGTAAGGTTGTAAGTTATGCCCTGGGGGTAAATAATGTAACATAGAAAGCGTTGTCGTAAAAACTTCAAAAAGGGCTCTTTCGATTGGAAATTGAGAAGGGTATTGCCCTTTTTTATATCCAAAAGTAATCAGAGGGAGAATGACCCCCCCCCCCGAACGCCCATCATTTACCCAAAAATTGCCGATCAACATTTTGATATGGCCATTCTGTTCAATGCAGTTGAAAGAACTGGAAATTATGTCTTTGAGGATGACCACCCTCCCCCTATAGCCTTTAAGAATTCGTTTTTTAAGAATTTATAGTTTGGCCTGCTATTTGTATGCTGGAGAAAAAAAATTCAACAAAATTTAACAACATAGACCCTTTTAAAAATCTGGACACAAATAGTACTTTTTAATTTAGTTTCATACCTCCTCTAGTTGACGTGAAATGGAAAACTTGATACCATTCGCAAAAAAAATCTGTTTACTTTCTTTGATAGCTTGGACACACTTACGCTATTTTGATTTGGTTAAATTTTAAGGGCAGAAATGGAAGGGTTGGCGTGGGAGGGTGGGCGTGGGAGGGAGGGAGTGGAAGGAGGATTAATTGCCATCAAATCACTTTCGACTATTAAAAAGGGCATCAGCCCTTTCTATTTTCAATCGAATGAGCCCTTTTCGAAGTTCACACGACAACTCCTTCGATACGAAGTGCCCTGGTCTAAACAACAGCAACTACCAAAAGTATTACATTATCCCCTTTTCGATCGCTACTATAAAAATGTTAAGCCTTCCAAACACTTTTGACTATTAAAAAGGGCACTAGGCCTTTCGATTTCCAATCGAATGAGCCCTTTTGGTAACGACAACGCCTTCTATAAACACCTTATATGCCCCCAGGGCATAAATTACATACCTTACCCTAAGGTCTGATAGGGTGGTTGTTATCCTCTAAGACTGAATTTCCAGAACTTTCAACTACGTTAAACAACATGGCTATCTCAAAATTTTGATTGGATGTATTTGGGAAAATGGTGGGCGCGAGAGGGGCAGTAGTCGCTCTTCAATTACTTTCGACTATTAAAAATTGCCCTAGCCCTTTCAATTTCCAATCATATGAGCCCTTTTCAAGTTTCTACGACAAAACTTTCAATAAAAATCTTATATGCCCCTCCGGGAATAACTTACAACCCTTGCCTGATTGCTGGGGGGGGGGGGGTATCATTCTCAAAAACCTAATTTCCAGAACTTTCTACTACGTTGAACAAAATGGCTATCTGAAAATTTTGATTGGATGTGTTTGGAGGAATAGTGGGCGTGAGGGGGGGGGTAGTTACCCTCCCATCACTTTCAACTTTTACAAAGGGCACTAGCCCTCTCAATTTCCAATTGAATAAGTCCCTTTTGAATTTTACGACAACTCTATCTATAAAAACCTTATATACCCCCAGGACAGAACTTACAACCTTTGTCCTTGGGGCTCTCGGGGGTTTGTCATCCTTAAATATATAATTTTCAGAGCTTTCAACTGCGTTGAACAAAGTGGCTATCTCTTAACCTTGATTGAATTTTTTTGGGGAAATGGTGGGCGTAACAGGGGGGTTAATTACTCTCCATTCACTTTCGACTATTAAAAAGGGTTATTTCAATTTCCAATCAAGTGAGCCCTTTTTGAAATTTCTATAACAACTTTCTATATAAGCTTTATATGCCCCCAGGGCATAACTTACAACCCTTGCACTGAGGGCTCTGAGGGGTTTATCATCCTAAAAGACCTAATTTCAAGAACTTTCAACTACGTTGAACAAATGGATCTCAAAATATTGATTGGATGCGTTTGGGAAATTGGTGGGCGTGAGAGGAGCGTTAGTCACTCTCCAATCACTTTCAACTATTAAAAAAGGCACTAGCCCTTTTAATTTCCAATTGAATGAGCCCTTTTGAAGTTTCTACGCTCTTTTTTAAAACCTTATACACCCCAAGGCTTAACTTAGAACCCTTACCCTGAGAGCTGTGGAGGGGGGGGAGAGGTTGCTAAAGGGCTAGTGCTCTTTGAATTTCAAATCAAATAAGCCCTTTTTCAAGTCTCTACTACAAAGATTTCAATAAAAACAATATATGCCCCCAGGGCATAACTTATAACCCTTGCCCTGAAGACTGTGGGGGGAGTGTCCTACTCAAAGGTATAATTTCCTGAACTTTGAACTGTGTGGAACAAAATGGCTATCTCCAAATCTTTATTGGATGTGTTTGGGGAAATGCTGGGCGTGGAAGGGGTGTTAATTGCTTTCCAATCACTTTCGACTATCAAAAAGGGCACTAGCCTTTTCAATTTCCAATCGAATGAACCTGTTTTGAAGTTTCTACGACAACGCGTTATATATAAACCTAATATGCCCCCTGGGCATAATTTACAACCCTTGCCCTGAGGCCTGTGCGGGGGTTGTCATTCTCAAAGACCTAATTTCCAGAACTTAAAACTATGTTGAATAAAATGGCTTTCTCAAAGTTTTGAACAGATGTGTTTGGGGAAAAGGTCGGCGTGAGAGGCGGGTTAGTTGCCCTCTAATCACTTTCGACTATTAAAAAGGGCACTAGCCCTTTCAATTTCCAATCGAATGAGCATTTTTTAAAGTTTCTACGACCACCCCTTCTATAAGAAACCTTATATGCTCCCAGGGCATAACTTACAACTCTTGCCCTAAGGGCTGTGGGGAGTTTCCTCAAAAACATAATTTCTATCTGGAAATCAACTACGCTTAACAAAATTGTTTTTTTCAAAATTTTGATTGGATGTGTTTGGGACAAAAATAGGCTTGAGAGGGGGGATAGTTGCCCTCCAATCACTTTCGAATATTAAAAAGGGCTCTAGCCCTTTGAATTTCCAATCGAATTAGCCTTTTTTGAAGTTTCTACGACATCACACTCTATAAAAACCTTATATGCCCCCAGGGTATAACTTAAAACCCTGGCGCTGAGGGTTGTGGGGGAGTGTCCTCCACAAAAACATACTTTCTATCTGGAAATCAATTACGCTGAACAAAATGGATATCTAAAAAATTTTGATTGGATGTGTTTGGTGGAATGATGACGCAGGGGGGGGGGGGGCTAGTTGCCCTCCAATAACTTTCTAAAATTAAAAATGGCAATAGAACTCTCAATTTCCAATTGAATGAGCCCCTTTTGAAGGTTCTACGACGACCCCTTCCATATGAAGTGCCCAGCTCTAAAGGAAAAAAAATAATAAATAGTACATTGTGCCAACATCGTTCTTATATGCCCCCAGGGCATAACTTAAAACCCTTGCCCCGAGGGTTGTGGGGGAATGTCCTCCTCAAAAACATATTTTCTATCTGGAAATCAACTACGCTGAACAAAATGGCTATCTCAAAATTTTGATTGGATGTGTTTGGGGGAATAATAGGTTTTTTTGGGGCGGGGGAGCTAGATGGCCTCCAATCACTTTCGACAACTACAAAGGGAACTAGCCACTCCAATTTCCAGTCGAATGAGCCCTTTTCGAAGTTTCTACGACAACTCCTTCGATACAAAGTGCCCGGGTATGGAGAAGAAAAACACATTGTGCCCACATCGTTCTTTACTTAGGCAGCGCTTCCGCGCTGCCTATGATACCAAACAATCCGTAATGTTTTGATCGAGGATACAAAGCCATTTCCTATTCGAGCTAATAGTGCAACACGCCAAGGTACCATCATCTCCAAGATCTTTAAGAAGGGAGACGACTAAAAAAAGTTATTAACGATCACAATATGCTCTTTTCCACTTAGACATTCAGTATTTTGTCAAACGACTCTATCGCCAAGTCCAAATTCCAAATAATCTTTGAAAGCTTGAAATTTTTCTTGATAAACGTCAAAATTATCGACATGACCGCTCATCCAGGCCAATCACCAAACCTTGTAACCTTTTTTAATCGACTTCATTGGGTTATATTGCTTCAGCTTGGAACGTCCTTTGAAGAGATCAGCTGTAACTGTCAGGTTGTCTCTGACATGCAAGTTTCTTAGAACATCTTCGAATCTATTTCTATAAGTCTTTGACAATACAAAAGAGACACCCTGGTCAGGATCAGTAGCCCAGTAATCTCTCATTCTTGGGAGTTGGTAGTACCCCATTAACAGATTTATCCGAAGGAATACCTTTCATTGTTTGTTACGTTAATATTCCTGCCCTTCTGAAGTGAATAAAGATTTGACTGAAAAACAAAAAACCTGAAAAAGCTCAAGCAGGTGAGGAATAAAATCGATAGGAGTTGATTCACTCCCTGTTTCCTCTAAATTAGCCTCAGGATTTATCGAGTTCAACTGATGGGTTTTTGCAACAACTTTCTTCCAAGTCCTTTGTGGTTCAACGACTTTGGCCTTCCTTGTCGGTGGCTTTATATTTTTCTTTGGCTGATAAGCCGCACAAGACTCAGTTGGTGCCGATGAAGTTCAAGGTGAAACAAGGCAAGGATCTGTGTCGGTTGGGATTGGAGAAATGGGTGTCGAGTCTTTCCCATTGTTTGATACGTCTGAACTTGTGAGAACATTAACTGATGCCATATCAGTCAGGTCAGGCTCCAAAGCATTGTTCTCTGTGCCAGTGTTTCAGTCTCTTGTGCCAGTGTTTCAGTGTTCTGTCTTTTCAGGCTGCTGAAACCAGTCATCATCTTCATCTAAATAACTAAGATTACTTTCTAACTCTTCAAATCCGTCCAGTATAGTACTTAGTCGGTTGACATTCAATTTCGCATGGTGTGGAAAAAGAATGAACTATAAAACAAAATCGTAAGGGTAACAGAGAGCGGGTAGAGAGAGAGAGAGAGAGAGAGAGAGAGAGAGAGAGAGAGAGAGAGAGAGAGAGAGAGAGAGAGAGAGAGAGAGAGAGAGAGAGAGAGAGAGAGAGAGAGAGAGAGAGAGAGAGAGAGAGAGAGAGAGAGAGAGAGAGAGAGTAAGAGAACGAGAGAAGGAGTTTTTCTTTCTTTGTGTAATCATGCCTTAAAAAAGAGAGAGAAAGGCGTTCTTAACAGGTGCAACAGAACTAAGAGAGATAGAGCGAGAGAGGAAGAGAGAGAGACAGAGAGAGAGAGGGAAAGTTAGAGTGTGTGATGAGCAAGGTCAGTTAAACCAAAAAGCCATAAGTAATTTGAAATTAAAATAAACGAGAAGAAAACAATTCCAAGATTGCTGCTGCTTTAGAAATTGCTTATTGTCGAGCATTTTCAAAATTATTGTTTTGTTGACTTCGACCAGCGGGACTTTACAGTCACCACCACGCAAGGGCCTTGACCACTGGGACTGCATTGTCACAAAAATAGAATCCATCACAGGGGGCTTCCAAATGGCTTTATCAGATTTTTTATACCAGAATGTTTCATAACACATCAGCAATGACTGTTGAAGTTGTTGCTCTGATCTTATTACGCTGTAAATTTCAATCACAAATAAAAACAAACAGAATTCTTACCTTTTTTGAAAACAACAAACAACCTAACTTCACCGTCAGTTGAATAATTCAAACTGAGCGCTACTTTGACTTGTTACCCATCAATCGAAAGGCTAAAAAAGACAGAACACAATAGAACAGGTTTTATTACTTTAGCAATCGATTTAGAAGTTCCAAAAAGTTATTTCATATTGGGATTGTAAGGTCCCGTTGGTCGCGAAAGGGCTAAAAGGAAAAGCTGGCATGAAATTAGTCATTTTTAATTATATAAAAATGACTAATTTCATTTGTTCATAGATAGTATATCATCCATCATAGGGCAGAACTAAGGTAGATAGGCATACAGTAGAGATAATTCACATTGATAATTCTGTTGATTTTTGAACTTAATCAACTTTGTGGAAGAGTTGAGAGCCAGGCCAAGGCTTGTTAGAATAAAGCCCAGACACATATTCTGTGTGATAAGGAAAGCTGGCATAACTTTTTCAGAATTGTATAAAAAATGATTCATTTCACTTGTTGATAGATAGTGCTAAATGTCATCACGGTAAAAGATACGACGATATTGCCAAGAATTAATAAAATTTTATATTCACAGGAAAGCGAATTCGCTTCCTACATAATACTACACTTGTTTTGACATTCTATCAGGATATTGGCAAATAGCTTTAGATCCAGAAATTAAGAGCGAGGCCACAGTAAACTTAGATGATGGAAGAACGTTTACATTTGAATGTATGCTTTTTGCCTTATCATTTGGTCCAAATTGTTTTAGTCGAATAATAAATTTGGTGTTAAAAGATAACGAACCAGGAAGGAAAAAGATACCTTGGCTTATTTAGATGATGTAATTTTGTTTAATGAAAACCTGGCAGACCACTTGGTCGGACTTAGAAAAATACTGGAAAAGTTTGAAAAAGCAGGCTTAAAATTAAAACCAGAAAAGTTAAAAATAGTAGTACCAAAATTAGTTTTTCTTGGACACCTGATAAACCAAGGTACTATTTCACCAAATCCAGAAAAATTTACAGTCATAGAAAATTTTCAGCCTGTTAAAGAACAAAAAAGCTGCAGATCAGTTTGTGGTTTATTAAGCTATTTCAGACGATATATTAAAAATTATGCAACAATTGCACAACCTTTGACAAAACTTTTGAAAAAATCAGGTAAATTCGAAAGTCCAGCGGACGCAAAACAAGCGCTGGATAAAATAAAAAGGGAATTATTACAGGCACCAATACTTAAACTACCAGATTTGTTACAAGACTTCTGTTTAAAAACAGATACATCGGGGTACGGTATTGGTGCCATATTATTAAAAATAAATTCCAAAGGAGTAGAATCAATAGTCCAATACGCCAGCAGGTCACTGACGGAGGCAGAAAAAAAATATCCGACGGTTGAAAGATAATGCCTAGCAGTTGGTGTTCTTACAGAATATTTTCTACAATTTTGACTTGGAAAAAAATTCATTTTACACGTAAACCAAACATCCCTAATTTGGCTACATACGATGCAAAATACTTCAGCACGGCAAACACGGTGGATACTACGTCTGCAAGCATATTCATATACCCCAATATATATAAAGGGCCGTACAAACATTTTACCAGACTATTTGTCATGAAATCCTGATACGGAAGGAAATTTGATAACAACCATCCAGAACGAACCGAAAGGACTAGAAATACTATCAAATGAAAATATTTCGAATTATCAGGATAAAGATGATTTTTGTTTAGCGATGAAATCCTTTTTATCAAAAGGAACGGAACTGCCAGAGCATTTTAAACATTTTTTGAAGGGCTTAGATAATTTTGATTTTGACGAAAGTAAAAATCTTTTGGTAAGATATCACAGACCATCGCAAGAATATAGAAAAAATTACTTAAAAATTATTCCAGTAATTCCAAAATCTCTGGAAGGAGAAATTTTACAGATGGTACACGCAACGATTGGCTGTCACATGGGAGAAGCGAAAACTATTGGGAGAATAAAAGGAAATTTTTATTTTCCAAAAATGTACTCAAAAGTAAAAGCTTTCATACAAAGCTGCCAAGAGTGTGCCAAACAAAAGTTGCCACCAAAGACCCCTTGGGCCCGAATTAGGTCTCTACCCCAATTACAAAAGTCTGAATAAAAAAAAAAACAGGCATATAGTAAGCTAATGACAGTTAATGACACAAGTTTGTTTCGAAATAGAACCAAAGTTGTAAAACAAAGATAAGAAAATGTATATAGTCGTTTCGTTTCTTTTTTTTTTAATTACCCCCCAAATATTTTTTTCAATAAACATAAAAAAAATATTGAATTTTAATTCTGATTATAAATATGTATAATTCAATTAGTTTCACTACACCCATTAAAAGTTACGAGTCACTTATTTATGCCCTGTGTAATTGTTTCCGTGATAAGGTTTCTGTTGGCTTTTAATGGTACGATCTATTTGTCGACTAATTGAGACATAAGGGACTATTTGCTTCATTCTATTTGCTTTCTACTATCAGACCGTATTTATTTGATATATTATGAAGGAAATTTTGACATTATTAAAATATAGATATTTCTTTAGAGACTCTTTACTCGTTTATTTTTTAAGTTCTCATTTAATTTTGTTTAAATATTAATCGGCTGGGAGCTACGCTTGTTCTCCCTTTATCCGTTTCCTGGTCCGAATTTTGGTTTCTCTTCTTTATAATATTTGCAAGTTTTTCAGTGGTCTCTATAGTGTCGTTTAAATGGCTCTGAATTCGAGCGCCGGTTTGTTGCCTCGTCAAATATCTTTAATCTTTGTTTCTCATGACGTTTGGCCTTTTTCATAAGTGATTTATCTACATGTGCTGATGACAAAGGAACTTGTTGCTGTCCTTCTGGCTTCTTTAATTTTCTCCATAATTTCTCTCTTAAGAAGGGGTTTCTTAAGAAGGGGCATCGAATATTTCCCTTTTTCTCTTGTTTTTTTTTGGAGAGTCTGTAGCCGAGACTGGAGAGTCAGTGGTCTCTATAGTGTCGTTTACATGGCTCTGAATTCGAGCGCAGTTTTGTTGCCTCGTCAAATATCTTTAATATTTTTTTCTCATTACGTTTGGCCTTTTTCATAAGTGATTTAGCTACTTGTGCTGATGACAAAGGAACTTGTTGCTGTCCTTCTGGCTTCTTTAATTTTCTCCATAATTTCTCTCTTAAGAAGGGGTTTCTTAAGAAGGGGCATCGAATATTTCCCTTTTTCTCTTGTTTTTTTTTGGAGAGTCTGTAGCCGAGACTGGGCTAAATACTCCTTCCACTCCTCCCAAGCTTTGCGGTCGTTAAAAATGTCGTAAAATTCATATGGTCTACTGATATATACTGGTGAAATTGTTTCCTCTATTTCTTCGTCTGAAGGAATAGGCTCTGATTTCCAAAGTTTTGAAAAATATACTTTTTTCATTCTATTATGGTGTACTACTTCTTCCTTTTCCTTATATTGATGTTTTAGAACATAACTTAAGTTATTTGGTAGAATTTTTATAATCCTGTAGGGCCCATCCCATTTCGGTTTTAACTTTTTTGTCCCTTTCAGGTTGGTTTTGTATACATAAACCAAGTCTCCTAAACAATAATTTGTCTTATTTTTGCTTGTTCTGTCATATTTTTCTTTTTGTTCTGTTTTCGTATCTTCCAAATTGTCTTTAACTTGTTCCATAGCTTTTTTCATTCGCATCACCATTACTTGCTTATATTGGCATAGGTTGTAATTTATTTTATCATTTTGTATTTCATCTAAACAAATTCTGGGATCTCTTAGATTTTGTAAAAAAAATGACGTTTCTTTTAGGGAACGTGAAAAAGCCGTATTTACTGAAAAGACTACAAATGGTAAATATTCATTCGAATTTTTATTTTCTTTTCTTACATGTATCCCTAACATGTAAGCTAATTCCCTATGTTTGCGTTCATCCTTTCCATTAGCTGACGCCATATACGACGAGGTAAACCATCGTTTTACCTCCAGATATTCCGTAGTTTTGTCTAATAATTTGGCTCTAAAACATGGCCCATTGTCAATAATTAAAACTCTAGGAAAGATTCTGTGTTCCAAAAAGAGGCAGTTGACTAAAACTTTCGCAATAGTTTTTGTCTTTTCGTCTTTAATTGGAAAAGCGTATAAGTATGAGTTGAAATGGTCAACTACGGTTAGTACACACCTGCTTCCTTTTCTGGAAACTGGTAAACTTCCTCCTGTACCCCTAATGTATATTGACATTAATTCTCCTATCCCTGAAGGGGTGGGATAGAGACCTAATTCGGCTCAAAGGGTCTTTGGTGGCGACTTTTGTTTGGCACACTCTTGGCAGCTTTGTATGAAAGCTTTTACTTTTGAGTACATTTTTGGAAAATAAAAATTTCCATTTACTCTTCCAAAAGTGTTTGCTTCTCCCATGGGACAGCCATTTGCTGCCTGTGCGATCTATAAATTTTCTCCTTCCAGCGATTTTGGAATTACTGGAATAATTTTTAAGTCATTTTTTCTATATTCTTGCGATGGTTTGTAATATATCACTAAAAGATTTTTACTTTCATCAAGATCAAAATTATCGCAGCGCTTCAAAAAATGCTTAAATTGCTCTGGCAGTTTCGTTCCTCCTGACAAAAAGGATTTCATTACTAAGTAAAAATCATTTTTATACTGTTGATTCGAAATATTTCCATTTGATATTATTTCTACCCCTTTCAGTTCGTTCTGGATGGTTGTTATCAGATTTCCTTCCGTATCAGGATTTCGTCACAAAAAGTCTGGTAAAATGTTTGTACGGCCCTTTATATATATTGGGGTATATGAATAGGCTTGCAAACGTAGTATCCACCGTGGTAGCCGTGCTGAAGTATTTTGCATCGTATGTAGCCAAATTAGGGATTTTTGGACTACGCGTGAAATTAATTTTTTTCCAAGTAAAAATTGTAGAAAATATTCTGTAAAAACACCAACTGCTAGGCATTATCTTTCAACCGTCGAATATTTTTTTTCTGCCTCCGTCAGTGACCTGCTGGCGTATTGGAATATTGATTCCACTTCTTCCGAATTTATGTTTAATAATATGGCTCCAATACCGTACCCCGAAGCACCTGTTTGTAAACAGAAGTCTTGTGACCTGGTAGTTTAAGTATTGGTGCCTTTAATAATTCCCTTTTTATTTCATCCAGGGCTTGTTTTGCGTCCGCTGGACATTCGAATATACCTGATTTTTTCAAAAGTTTTGTCAAAGGTTGTGGAATTGTTGCATTATTTTTAATATATCGTCTGAAACAGCTTAATAAACCACAAACTGATCTGCAGCTTTTTTGTTCTTTAGCAAGCTGAAAATTTTCTATGACTGTAAATTTTTCTGGATTTGGTGAAATAGTACCTTGGGTTATCAGGTGTCCAAGAAAAACTTGTTTTGGTACTACTATTTTTAACTTTTCTGGTTTTAATTTTAAGCCTGCTTTTTAGAACTTTGCCAGTATTTTTCTAAGTCCGACCAAATAGTCTGCCAGGTTTTCATTAAACAAAATTACATCATATAAATAAGCCAAGGTATCTTTTTTTCTTCCTGGTTCGTCATCTTTTAACACCAAATTCATTAGTCGACTAAAACAATTTGGACTAAATAATAAGCCAAAAGGTATACGTTCAAATGTGAATGTTCTTCCATCATCTAAGATTATTGGGGCTTTACGCTTAGTTTCTTGATCTAAATCTATTTGCCAATATCCTGCTATAATGTCAAAACAAGTATAGTATTATGTACCTCCTAGCGAATATAAAATTGTATTAATTCTAGGCAACATCATCATATCTTTTACCGTGACGGCATTTAGCACTATCTATCAACAAGTGAAATGAATCATTTTTTATACAATTCTGAAAAAGTTATGCCAGCTTTCCTTATCACACAGAATATGTGTCTGGGCTTTATTCTAACAAGCCTTGGCCTTGCTCTCAACTCTTCCACCAACGGGACCTTACAGTCCCAATATGAAATAACTTTTTGGAACTTCTAAATCGATTGCTAAAGTAATAAAACCTGTTCTATTGTGTTCTGTCTTTTTTAGCCTTTCGATTGATGGGTAACAAGTCAAAGTAGCGCTCAGTTTGAATTATTCAACTGACGGTGAAGTTAGGTTGTTTGTTGTTTTCAAAAAAGGTAAGAAGTCTGTTTTTTTATTTGTGATTGAAATTTACAGCGTAATAAGATCAGAGCAACAACTTCAACAGTAATTGCTGATGTGTTATGAAACATTCTGGTATAAGAAAATCTGATAAAGCCATTTGGAAGCCCCCTGTGATGGATTCTATTTTTGTGACAATGCAGTCCCAGTGGTCAAGGCCCTTGCGTGGTGGTGACTGTAAAGTCCCGCTGGTCGAAGTCAACAAAACAATAATTTTGAAAATGCTCGACAATAAGCAATTTCTAAAGCAGCAGTAATCTTGGAATTGTTTTCTTCTCGTTTATTTTAATTTCAAATTACTTATGGCTTTTTGGTTTAACTGACCTTGCTCATCACACGCTCTAACTTTCCCTCTCTCTCTCTGTATCTCTCTCTCCCTCTCTCGCTCTATCTCTCTTAGTTCTGTTGCACCTGTTAAGAACGCCTTTCTCTCTCTTTTTTAAGGCATGATTACACAAAGAAAGAAAAACTCCTTCTCTCGTTCTTACTCTCTCTATCTCTCTCTCTCTCTCTTTCTCTAGCTCTCTCTCTCTCTCTCTCTTTCTCTCTCTCTCTCTCTTTCTCTACCCGCTCTCTATTACCCTTACGATTTTGTTTTATAGTTCATTCTTTTTCCAGACCATGCGAAATTGAATGTCAACCGACTAAGTACTATACTGGACGGATTTGAAGAGTTAGAAAGCAATCTTAGTTATTTAGATGAAGATGATGACTGGTTTCAGCAGTCTGAAGAGACAGAACACTGAAACACTGGCACAAGAGACTGAAACACTGGCACAGAGAACAATGCTTTGGAGCCTGACCTGACTGATATGGCATCAGTTAATGTTCTCAAAAGTTCAGACGTATCAAACAATGGGAAAGACTCGCCACCCATTTCTCCAATCCCAACCGACACAGATCCTTGCCTTGTTTCACCTTGAACTTCATCGGCACCAACTGCGTCTTGTGCGGCTTATCAGCCAAAGAAAAATATAAAGCCACCGACAAGGAAGGCCAAAGTCGTTGAACCACAAAGGACTTGGAAGAAAGTTGTTGCAAAAACCTATCAGTTGAACTCGATAAATCCTGAGGCTAATTTAGAGGAAACAGGGAGTGAATCAACTCCTATCGATTTTTTAACCTCACCTGCTTGAGCTTTTTCAGCTTTTTGTTTTTCAGTCAAATCTTTATTCACTTCAGAAGGGCAGGAATATTAATGTAACAAACAATGAAAGGTATTCCTTCGGATAAATCTGTTAATGGGGTACTACCAAATCCCAAGAATGAGAGATTACTGGGCTACTGATCCTGACCTGGGTGTCTCTTTTGTATTGTCAAAGACTTATAGAAATGGATTTGAAGATGTTCTAAGAAACTTGCACGTCAGAGACAACCTGACAGTCACAGCTGATGAGAAAGATAGACTTATAACCCAATGAAGTCGATTAAAAAAGGTTACAAGGTTTGGTGATTGGCCTGGATGAGCGGTCATGTCGATAATTTTGACATTTATCAAGAAAAATTTCAAGCTTTCAAAGATTATTTGGAATTTGGACTTGGCGATAGAGTCGTTTGACAAATGACTGAAGGTCTAAGTGGTAAAGATCATATTGTGATCGGTAATAAATTTTTTTCGTCGTCTCCCTTCTTAAAGATCTTGGAGATGATGGTACCTTGGCGTGTTGCACTATTAGCTCGAATAGGAAATGGCTTTGTATCCTCGATCAAAACATTACGGATTGTTTGGTATCGGTTTTAAGTTATACCCTGGGGGCATATAAGGTTTTTATAGAGTGTGATGTCGTAGAAACTTCAAAAAAGGCTCATTCGATTGGAAATTCAAAGGGCTAGAGCCCTTTTTAATAGTCGAAAGTGATTGGAGGGCAACTATCCCCCCTCTCAAGCCTATTTTTGTCCCAAACACATCCAATCCAAAAATTTTTAAGCCATTTTGTTCAGCGTAGTACACTCCCCCACAACCCCCAGGGCAAGGATTATAATTTATACCTTCATAGAAATTAGGATTTCAACAGAGAAATTTTGTTTTTGAGGAGAACACTCCCCCAAAGCCCTCAGGGCAAGGGTTGTAAGTTATGCCTAAGGTGGCTAGTGCCATTTTAATAGTCGAAAGTGATTGGGAGGAAACTAACACCCCTTCTGCACCCACCATTTCCCAAAACACATCAAATCAAAACTTTTGAGATAACCGATTTGTTCAGCATAGTGGATTTCAACATAGAAATTTTGTTTTTGAGGAGAACACTCCCCCACAGCCCTCAGGGCAAGGGTTGTAAGTTATGCCCTGGGGGTATATAAGGTTTTTATTGAAATCTTTTTCGTAGAAACTTGAAAAGGGCTCATTCGATTTGAAATTCAAAGGGCTAGTACCCGTTTTAATAGTCGAAAGTAATTTGAGGGTGACTATCCCCCCTCTCACGCCCACCTTTTCCCCCAACACATCCAATCACAACTTCTAGATAGCCATTTTATTCAACGTAATTAAAAGTTTTGGAAATTAGGTCTTTAAGGATGAAAACCCTTCCCCCCAGAGCCCTCAGGGCAAGGGTTTAAAGTTATTCCCTGGAGGCATAAAAAGTTTTTATAGAAAGCGTTGTCGTAGAAAAATCAAGAGGGCTCATTCGATTGGAAATTGAAAGGGCTAGTGCCTTTTAATAGTTGAAAGTGATTGGATAGCGACTAACGCCCCTCTCACGCCCACCATTTTCCCAAACACATCGAATTAAAATTTTGAGAAATCCATTTAGTTCAACGTAGTTGAAGATTCTGGAAATTAGGTCTTTTAGGATGATAACCCCCTCAGAGCCCTCAGTGCAAGGGTTTTAAGCTATGCCCTGGGAACATATAAGGTTTATATAGAAAGTTGTTGTATAAATCATAGGCAGCACGATCGTGCGGCCTAAGTAAAGAACGGGAACACTCGAGAACGAGACAAGAAACGGGGACTAAGTAACGAGGAGGACACTCCCCAACAACCCTCAGGGCAATGGTTTTAAGTTATGCCTAAGGGCATATAAGAACTATGTTGGCACAATGTATTATTTATTAATTTTTTCCTTTAGAGCAGGGCACTTCGTATTGAAGAATTTGTCGTAGAAACTTCGAAAAGCACTCATTCAATTGCAAATTGGAGTGGCTTGTGCCCTTTTAAATAGTTGAAAGTGATTGGAAGGCGACCAAAACCCCTTCCACACCCACCATTTCCTGAAACACATCCAATCAAAATTTTGAAAAAAGCCATTTTGTTAAGCGTAGTTGATTTCCAGATAGAAATTATGTTTTTGAGGAAACTCCCCACAGCCCTTAGGGCAAGAGTTGTAAGTTATGCCCTGGGAGCATATAAGGTTTCTTATAGAAGGTGTTGTCGTAGAAACTTTAAGAAAGGCTCATTCAATTAGAAATTCAAAGGGCTAGTGCCCTTTTTAATAGTCGAAAGAGATTAGAGGGCAACTAACCCGCCTCTCACGCCGACCTTTTCCCCAAACACATCTGTTAAAAACTTTGAGATAGCCATTTTATTCAACTTAGTTTTAAGTTCTGGAAATTAGATCTTTGAGGATGACAACCCCCGCACAGGCCTCAGGGCAAGGGTTGTAAATTATGCCCAGGGGGCATATTAGGTTTATATATAACGTGTTGTCGTAGAAACTTCAAAACAGGCTCATTCGATTGGAAATTGAAAAGGCTAGTGCCCTTTTTGATAGTTTTGAAGATTTTGAGATAGCCATTTTGTTCCACACAGTTCAAAGTTCAGGAAATTATACCTTTGAGCAGGACAATCCCCCCACAGTCTTCAGGGCAAGGGTTATAAGTTATGCCCTGGGGGCATATATTGTTTTTATTGAAATCTTTGTAGTAGAGACTTGAAAAAGGGCTTATTTGATTTGAAATTCAAAGGGCACTAGCCCTTTAGCAACCCTTCCCCCCCACAGCTCTCAGGCTAAGGGTTCTAAGTTATGCCTTGGGGGCGTATAAGGTTTTTATTAAGAGCGTAGAAACTTCAAAAGGGCTCATTCAATTGGTAATTAAAAGGGCTAGTGCCTTTTTTAATGGTTGAAAGTGATTGGAGAGCGACTAACGCCCCTCTCACGCCCACCATTTTCCCAAACGCATCCAATCCATATTTTGAGATCCATTTTGTTCAACGTAGTTGAAAGTTCCTGAAATTAGGTTTTATGGATGATAAACCCCTCAGAGCCCTCAATGCAAGGGTTGTAAGTTATGCCCTGGGGGCATATAAAGTTTATATAGAAGGTTGTTATAGAAATTTCAATAAGGGCTTACTTGATTGGAAATTCAAATTACTCTTTTTAAAAGTCGAAAGTGAGTGGAGAGTAATTAACCCCCCTCTTACGCCCACCATTTCTGCAAAAAAAATCAATCAAAGTTTAGAGATAGCCATTTTGTTCAACGTAGTTGAAAGTTCTGGAAATTATGTATTTAAGGATGACAAACCCCCCAGAGCCACAAGGGCAAAGGTTGTAAGTTCTGCCCTGGGGGCATATAAGGTTTTTATAGATAGAGTTGTCGTAAAATTCAAAAGGGACTTATTCAATTCGAAATTTAGACGGCTAGTGCCCTTTTCAATAGTCAAAAGTGATTGGAGGGTAAATAAACCCCCTCTCATGCCAACTATTCCTCCAAACACTTGCAATCAAAATTTTTCGATAGCCACTTTGTTCAACGTAGTTGAAAATTCTGGAAGTTAGATTTTGAGAATGATACCCCCACCCCCAGCAATCAGGCAAGGGTTGTAAGTTATTCCCTGGGGGGCATATGAGATTTTTATTGAAAGTTTTGTCGTAGAAACTTCAAAAGTGCTCATATGATTGGAAACTGAAAGGGCTAGGGCCATTTTTAATAGTCGAAAGTAATTGAAGAGTGACTACTGCCCCTCTCGCGCCCACCATTTTCCCAAATACATCCAATCAAAATTTTGAGATAGCCATGTTGTTTAACGTTGTTGAAAGTTCTGGAAATTCAGTCTTAGAGGATGACAACCACCCTATAAGACCTTAGGGTAAGGTATGTAATTTATGCCCTGGGGGCATATAAGGTGTTTATAGAAGGTGTTGTCGTTTCCAAAAGGGCTCATTCGATTGGAAATCGAAAGGCCTAGTGCCCTTTTTAATAGTCGAAAGTGTTTGGAAGGCTTAACATTTTTATAGTAGCGATCAAAAAGGCGATAATGTAATATCTTTGGTAGTTGCTGTTGTTTAGACCAGGGCACTTCGTATCGAAGGAGTTGTCGTGGGAACTTCGAAAAGGGCTCATTCGATTGAAAATAGAAAGGGCTGATGCCCTTTTTAATAGTCGAAAGTGATTTGATGGCAAGTAATCCTCCTTCCACTCCCTCCCTCCCACGCCCACCCTCCCACGCCAACCCTTCCATTTCTGCCCTTAAAATTTAACCAAATCAAAATAGCGTAAGTGTGTCCAAGCTATCAAAGAAAGTAAACAGATTTTTTTTGCGAATGGTATCAAGTTTTCCATTTCACGTCAACTAGAGGAGGTATTAAACTAAGTTAAAAAGTACTATTTGTGTCCAGATTTTTAAAAGGGTCTATGTTGTTAAATTTTGTTGAATTTTTTTTTTCCAGCATACAAATAGCATGCCAAACTATAAATTCTTAAAAAACGAATTCTTAAAGGCTATAGGGGGAGGGTGGTCATCCTCAAAGACATAATTTCCAGATCTTTCAACTACATTGAACAGAATGGCCATATCCAAATGTTGATTGGCAATTTTTGGGTGAATGATGGGCGTTCGGGGGGGGGGGGGTCATTCTACCTCTGATTACTTTTGGATATAAGAAAGGGCAATACCCTTCTCAATTTCCAATCGAAAGAGCCCTTTTTGAAGTTTTTACGACAACGCTTTCTATGTTACATTATTTACCCCCAGGGCATAACTTACAACCTTACCCATGAGGGCTGTTGGGGGGTTTTCATACTCAAAACATAATTTTTGGACCCTTCAACTACATTCAACAAAATTGCTCTATCAAAATGTTGATCGGAAGGGTTTGGGGAAATGATGGATATGGGGGGGGGGGGAATCTACCCTCCGATTCTCCCCCCCCCCCTTCTTGAAACTTAAGTTTAAAATGGCCTTTACTTTTCTTTGAAAAACTTATTTTTCGGAAAGTTCTTTTAAATTATGTTTTTTTCGTTTTTGATTGCAAAAAGTTTTAAGTTTTTATGGCATGGGGGGGGGGGGTGCTTACTGTCCGATTATTCTTGACTTTAAAAAATGGATCTAGAACTTTCAATTTAAATCCAATCAGGTTTTTTTCAAAGTCTATACGATTACCTCTTTAATAGAAACCTTATATATGAACAATAGACAGCTTGCATAACTTGTGGACAATGATTGACAACAATGAATGGATTGAAAAAATAGCTCCAATAAGGGGGTTTAAACCATTGCACTTGCTGACACAAAGGGATCACGACTGTTTGGAATTGATCTTAATAGGATTTTGTGTGCCCGAGCAATTTTGCATTTATCACAGAGTATGTATTTTAACCTTATAATTAGATGATTATAATAAATTTCCTATGTGTTCTTCCCATACAAAACCCCTCCCCATAAGTTATAAACCCCCCTTAATAAGTTATGCCCCAGGGCATTACTTACAACGCCTACCCCTGGGCCCTGTTGGGCTGTGTTGACACCGGAGTTTTTTGTTATTAGAACTTTGAAATATTTTAACAAAATGTCTATTTCAAAATTTTTATCTGATGCATTTAGGGCGTGGAGGAGGGAGAGAGGCTAGTTGCCCTTCAGTCTCTTTTGACTCTTAAAAAGTGAACAAGAACTTTGAATTTTCAATCAAATGAGCCCTCTCTAAAGTTTATACGAGCATCCCTTCCATAAGAAATAATACGAATGATTCAGAGAATCCTTAAATTACAACCCTTGCCCTGGGTTTTGGGGGATTTTTAATCCTCAAAAACCTAATTTCCAGAACTTAAAACTACGTTTAATAAAATGGCTGTCTTATAATTTTGATTGGATGTGTTTGGGGAAAAGGTGGGCGTGAGAGGGGGGTTTGTTGCCCTCAAATCACTTTCGACTATTATAAAGGGCACTAGCCCTCGGATTTTCCAATCGAATGAGCCTGTTTTGAAGTTTCTTCGACACCGCTTTCTATAAAAACCTTATATGCTCTACGGGCACAAGATAAACCCCTTGCTCTGACGTTTTCCACGGAGTGACATACTCAAAAACATTTTTCCTATCTTGGAATCAACTACGCACAACAAAATTGCTATCTCGAAATTTTTATTTGTGTTGTTTTGGGGAAAGCTGGTCTTGGGGGGAGGGCTAGTTGCCCTCCAATCAGTTTCGACTATTAAAAAATATTGAACTGACCGAACGTGAGTAGCACGAAAATTGTACTAAATAAGTATAAAATAAGTAGCATTAATACTACGGAGCCACCGTTACAGTGGTTAACTCGGGCCGAGATAAATTGAAATATTGGAGAAATGCTATAAGTAGACAGGAGAAAATTATGCTCTCTTATGTGGGAGTCGTTTTCGGAAAAATGACTATGATGGCATAAAGACAAGACCACTAAAAGTTTGGAAGTTAAAGTGAAAATAGTCATTGTCACCCTTATGTCAAACAAATAAATTACTGTGTGCCATGAAGGCAAGGTATATGTTCTTCAGAAGGGCCACTTTGTTTGATAACAGAACAGCCCAAGAGAAAACCGTGGCCACAAATCAAAAAAAGTGTGGCAATACTATAAATAAATAATTATTGTTTGTGCAGGTTCACAATAGTCCTTTTAGCTGTAGCCGATGACAGAGAAATTACAGTAAAATTTTGAACTGATGAGCTTTTAGCAATTAATATCATTATGCATCAAATATTAAGTTTAATTTATTAGTTCTTTTCAAGATTGGTCAAGACAAATATAGTTTCACTTCAAGCAAAATTCGGACACTGCCCCCTTCTTTAACTGTAAAAAACTAAAGCCTTCTGCGTCATTGGTGCTTCACTGAAAACGAATTACTCGTCTGTTACAAATTTATTATTTTCCAGTTCTTACAGCATTGAAAATGAAAATAAAAATTACAGAGAAAAAAAAATATTGATCTGATGGATATGTCAACAATTAATATCATTATTTATCTAATAATCAATTTGATTTTGTTTATACTTTCCAAGACTGTTCAAGACTCATATAGTTTTGCCATTTTTTTTTTAACTCTGCCATTTTTTGTAACTAATCGTGTTAGTTTGTTATGAAAACATTCTATGGCTTCTAGGCATTTCTATTTGAGCGGAAAACTCCACATCAAACTTTGTGGAACATGTCTTTTCTTGCATGAAACACCAAAATATAATAAAATGTCAAGTTTCGGAGTGTTCCACCATTCGCAAGCAAGTGCCATTGGTATTTTTGAATCCGCAAGGTCAATTTAGGGGGTGGAGGGTAGGATAATTCTCGTAGCAGCCCCATTCCGTCTTGTTATGGTTCACATTTTCAACACCTGGCGTCCGAACTATCATATAATCTACCAAGCATACAACTATCCCAAATCACTATCAATAAATAAATGAAACCCAAAACGAACAAAAATTTAAAATAAATATTAGAGTCAAACTCGAAACGAGCATAAATTAATATGAGTAGGGTTCAAAACCCCTATGCTTTCTAAAAGCTAGAATATAAGGTGTACTTTACTGAAAAACAATTCAAATGAGTTTACTGAAAAAAAAATGTGCATTGTCAATTTAATATAATTATGCTGATAATTATTCCCCAAAATCTTTTCACTCGTTTAAATTTAACTCGTTTTAAGATTTATTTATTCATTTACATTAATATATATTGTATGTTTGTTCGCATTGCTTGTTATTTAATTTCTGTTCGTTTTAAGTTTCATTTATACTTTAATAGCAAAATATTTGTTTTCGTTTTAAGCTTAATTTTCATATTCAATCCAAGTAATACTCGCTTTAAGATCTATTTATTCATTTATATTATTACTTGTTGTATGTTTTTTGCTATGATTGCTTATTTAATTTCTGTTCGTTTTGGGTTTCATTTATTCTTTAATAGTAATTTTTGGTCGTTTTGAGTTTGAATTTTAACAGATATTTGTATCTCCTGAGCTTAAGTTTAAAATGGCCTTTACTTTTCTTTGAAAAACTTATTTGTCGGAAAGTTTTTTTAAATTAATGATAAGAAGGTGACATCATCAGATAAGGTTAATTATTTTCTTGAATGTCAACATCCGGTTGGAATACTATGATAAGAAGGTGACATCATCAGATAAGGTTAATTATTTTCTTGAATGTCAACGTCCGGTTGGAATACTATGATAACAAGGTGACATCATCAGATAAGGAAATTTCAATATTGGAATATTCTTATTAGAGAGTTGAAAATACAGACAGGAAAAGATAACCGATTGACACAATTTCTCCATGAAACACGATAAATTCGAAAGTAGAAACGAAAATGGTAAACCATCTGAGCGAATGCTAACTCCTATTAAGAGATACATATTGTTTTTTATTTGGGCCATTCTCGACTGTGGTCGTTATAATACACAAGCTCCATTTGAATAGTGTTATAAGGCCCCCTACCCCAACCCCAAAGGCCCCCGGGCCCCCAAAGGGCATTCGGGCCCCAAAAGGGCCCTGGGCTCTGAACGCCCCCCGGGCCCCAAAAGGTCCACCTCCCCCATCCTACTATCCCCTCCTCTCCTCCCCTCCCCCGAAGTTGGTGTTTGCAAGTCCAAGAGTTTGTTTTTGTTGGTTTGTATGTTTAAAGTGCTTGTCTTTCTCTGTTTGTATGTCTGAATGTATTTGTTTGTATGTCTGGGTTGGTGTTTGCAAGTCCAAAAATTTGTCTTTGTTGGTTTGAGTGTCTAAAGTGCCTGTCTTTCTCTGCTTCTATGTCTCAATCTATTTATTTGTATGTTTGGGTTGGTGTTTGCAAGTCCAAGAATTTGACTTTTTTGGTTTGAGAGTCTAAACTGCCTGTCTTTCTCTGTTTGTATGTCTGAATCTATTTGTTTGCATGTCTGGGTTGGTGTTTGCAAGTCCAAGAATTTGTCTTTGGTGGTTTGAGTGTCTAAAGTGTCTGTTTTTCTCTGTTTGTATATCTGAATCTATTTGTTTGGATGTCTGGGTTGATGTTTGCAAGTCCAAGAATTTGTCTTTGTTGGTTTGAATGTCTAAAATGTCTGTCTTTCTCTGTTTGTATGCCTGAATCTATTTTTTGCATGTCTGGGTTAGTGTTTGCAAGTGCAAGAATTTGTATTTGCTGGATTGAATGTCTATAGTGTATGTCTTTCTCTGTTAGTAGGTCTGAGTGTAGTTGTTTGCATGTCTGGGTTAGTGTTTGGAAGTCCAAGAATTTGTCTTTGTGGGCTTAAATGTCTAAAGTGTATGTCTCTCTCTGTTTGTATGTATGAATCTATTTGTTTGCATGTCTGGGTTGATGTTTGCAAGTCCAAGAATTTGTCTTTGTTGGTTTGTATTTCTAAAGTGCCTATCTTTCTCTGTTTGTATGTCTGACTCTATTTGCTTGTATGTCTGGGTTGGTGTTTGCAAGTGCAAGAATTTGTCTTTGTTGGTTTGAGTGTCTAAAGTGCCTGTCTTTCTCTGTTTGTATGGCTGAATCTATTTGTTTGTATGTCTGGGTTGGTGTTTGCAAGTCCGAGAATGTTTTCAAGTCCAAGAATTTGTCTTTGTTGGTTTGAGTGTCTAAAGTGCCTGTCTTTCTCTGTTTGTATGTCTGAATCTATTTGTTTGTATGTTTGGGTTAGTGTTTGCAAGTCCAAGAATATGTCTTTGGTGGTTCGAGCGTCTAAAGTGTCTGTCTTTCTCTGTTTGTATGTCTGAATCTATTTGTTTGCATGTCTGGGTTGGTGTTTGCAAGTCCAAGAATTTGTCGTTGTTGGTTTGAATGTCTAAAGTGCCTGTCTTTCTCTGTTTGAATGCCTGAATCTATTTTTTGCATGTCTGAATTAGTGTTTGCAAGTGTAAGAATTTGTCTTTGCTGGACTGTGTGTCTAAAGTGCCTGTCTTTCTCTGTTTGTATGTCTGAATGTATTTGTTTGTATGTCTGGGTTGGTGTTTGCAAGTCCAAGAATTTGTCTTTGTTGGTTTGAGTGTCTAAAGTGCCTGTCTTTCTCTGTTTGTAAGTCTGAATCTATTTGTTTGTATGTTTGGGTTTGTGTTTGCAAGTCCGAGAATTTGTCGTTGTTGGTTTGAATGTATAAAGTGCCTGTCTTTCTCTGTTTGTATGCCTGAATCTATTTTTTGCATGTCTAGGTTAGTGTTTGCAAGTGCAAGAATTTGTCTTTGCTCACTGTATGTCTAAAGTACCTGTCTTTCTCTGTTTCTAAGTCTGAATGTATTTGTTTGTATGTCTGGGTTGGTGTTTGCAAGTCCAAGAATTTGTCTTTGTTGGTTTGAGTGTCTAAAGTGCCTGTCTTTCTTTCTTTGTATGTTTGAAACTATTTGTTTGTATGTTTCGGTTGGTGTTTGCAAGTCCAAGAATTTGTCTTTTTTGATTTGAGTGTCTGAAGTGCCTGTCTTTCGCTGTTGGTGTGTCTGAATCTATTTGTTTGCATGTCTGGGTTGGTGTTTGCAAGTCCAAGAATTTGCCTTTGGTGGTTTGAGTGTCTAAAGTGTCTGTCTTTCTCTGTTTGTATGTCTGAATCTATTTGTTTGGATGTCTGGGTTGATGTTTGCAAGTCCAAGAATTTGTCTTTGTTGGTTTGAATGTCTATAGAGTCTGTCTTTCTCTGTTTGTATGCCTGAATCTATTTTTTGCATGTTTGGGTTAGTGTTTGCAAGTGTAAGAATTTGTCTTTGCTGGATTGTGTGTCTAAAGTGCCTGTCTTTCTTTGTTTGTATGTCTGAATGTATTTGTTTGTATGTCTTGGTTGGTGTTTGTAAGTCGAAGAATTTGTCTTTGTTGGTTTGAGTGTCTAAAGTGCCTGTCTTTCTCTGTTTGTATGTCTGAATCTATTTGTTTGTATGTTTGGGTTAGTGTTTGTAAGTCCGAGAATTTGTCGTTGTTGGTTTGAATGTATAAAGTGCCTGTCTTTCTCTGTTGGTATGCCAGAATCTATTTTTTGCATGTCTGGGTTAGTGTTTGCAAGTGCAAGAATTTGTCTTTTTTGGTTTGAGTGTCTAAAGTGCCTGTCTTTCTTTGTTTGTATGTCTGAAACTACTTGTTCATAGGTTTGGGTTGGTGTTTGCAAGTCCAAGAATTTGTCTTTTTTGGTTTGAGTGTCTAAAGTGCCTGTCTTTCTCTGTTTGTATGTCTGAATCTATTTGTTTGCATGTCTGAGTTGTTTTTTGCAAGGCCAGGAATTTGTCTTTGGTGCTTTGA
This sequence comes from Artemia sp. Qi Xiang Cuo, assembly GCF_049724085.1. Lineage (NCBI taxonomy): Eukaryota > Metazoa > Arthropoda > Branchiopoda > Anostraca > Artemiidae > Artemia > Artemia sp. Qi Xiang Cuo. The sequence goes on along the minus strand of NC_142802.1, from coordinate 66,754,973 downwards.
ATGTCTAAAGTGTCTGTCTTTCTCTGTTTGTCTGTCTGATTCTATTTGTTTGGATGTCTGGGTTGATGTTTGCAAGTCCAAGAATTTGTTTTTGTTGGTTTGAATGTCTATAGTGTCTGTCTTTCTCTGTTTGTATGCCTGAATCTATTTTTTGCATGTCTGGGTTAGTGTTTGCAAGAGCAAGAATTTGTCTTTGCTGGATTGTATGTCTAAAGTGCCTGTCTTTCTCTGTTTGTATGTCTGAATCTATTTGTTTGTATGTCTGGGTTGGTGTTTGCAAGTCCAAGAATTTGTCTTTGTTGGGTTGATTGTCTAAAGTGCCTGTCTTTCTCTGTTTGTATGTCTGAATCTATTTGTTTGTATGTCTGGGTTGATGTTTGCAAGTCCAAGAATTTGTCTTTGTTGGGTTGAGTTTCTAAAGTGCCTGTCTTTCTCTGTTTGTATGTCTGAATCTATTTGTTTGGATGTCTGGGTTGATGTTTGCAAGTCCAAGAATTTGTTTTTGTTGGTTTGAATGTCTATAGTGTCTGTCTTTCTCTGTTTGTATGCCTGAATCTATTTTTTGCATGTCTGGGTTAGTGTTTGCAAGAGCAAGAATTTGTCTTTGCTGGATTGTATGTCTAAAGTGCCTGTCTTTCTCTGTTTATATGTCTGAATCTATTTGTTTGTATGTCTGGGTTGGTGTTTGCAAGCCCAAGAATTTTTCTTTGTTGGTTTGAATGTCTAAAGTGCCTGTCCTTCTCTGTTTGTATGTCTGAATCTATTTGTTTGTATGTCTGGGTTGATGTTTGCAAGTCCAAGAATTTGTCTTTGTTGGGTTGAGTTTCTAAAGTGCCTGTCTTTCTCTGTTTGTATGTCTGAATTTATTTGTTTGGATGTCTGGGTTGGTGTTTGCAAGTCCAAGAATTTGTCATTGTTGGTTTGAATGCCTAAAGTGCCTGCCTTTCTCTGTTTGTATTTCTGAATCTATTTGTTTGCATGTCTGGGTTGGCGTTTGCAAGTCCGAGAATTTGTCGTTGTTGGTTTGAATGCCTAAAGTGCCTGCCTTTCTCTGTTTGTATGATTGAATCTATTTTTTGCATGTCTGGGTTAGTGTTTTTAAGCCCAAGAATTTGTCTCTGCTAGATTGTATGTCTAAAGTGCCTGTCGTTCTCTGTTTTTATGTCTGAATGTATTTGTTTGTATGTCTGGGTTAATTTTTGCAACTCGAAGAATTTGTCTTTGTTGGTTTGAATGTCTAAAGTGCCTGTCTTTCTCTGTTTGTATGTCTGAATCTATTTCTTTGTATGTTTGGGTTGGTGTTTGCAAGTCCAAGAATTTGTCTTCGTTGGTTTGAATGCCTAAAGTGCCTGCTCTTCTCTGTTTGTATGTCTGAAACTATTTGTTTGCATGTCTGGCTTGATGTTTGCAATTCCAAGAATTTGTCTTTGTTGGTTTGTATGTCTAAAGTGCCTGTCTTTCTCTGTTTGCATGTCTGAATCTATTTGTTTGCATGTCTGGGTTGTTGTTTGCAAATCCAAGAATTTGTTTTAGTTGGTTTGAATGTCTAAACTGCCTGTCTTTCTCTGTTTGTGTGTCTGATTCTATTTGTTTGTATGTCTGGGCTGTTGTTTGCAAGTCCAAGAATTTGTGTTTGCTGGTTTGAATGTCTAAAGTGCCTGTCTTTCTCTGTTTCTATGTCTGAATCTATTTGTTTTTTCTCACTGAGGATGTTTTTTTTTTGTTTTTCGCACTGTTTGATGGATGTTTCTTGGATGTCAATAACGAATTATGTATGTTTTCATGGTTTTTCTCACCTTGTTGTTTTGAATGTCTAAAGTGCATGTCTTTCTCTGTTTGTCTGACTGAATCTTTATGTTTGCATGTCTGGGTTGGTGTTTGCAAGTGCAAGAATTTGTCTTTGTTGGTTTGAGTGTCTAAAGTGCCTGTCTTTCTCTGTTTGTATGGCTGAATCTATTTGTTTGTATGTCTGGGTTGGTGTTTTCAAGTCCAAGAATTTCTCTTTGTTGGTTTGAGTGTCTAAAGTGCCTGTCTTTCTCTGTTTGTATGTCTGAATCTATTTGTTTGTATGTTTGGGTTAGTGTTTGCAAGTCCAAGAATATGTCTTTGGTGGTTCGAGCGTCTAAAGTGTCTGTCTTTCTCTGTTTGTATGTCTGAATCTATTTGTTTGTATGTCTGGGTTGGTGTTTGCAAGTCCAAGAATTTCTCTTGTTGGTTTGTATGTCTCAAGTGCATGTCTTTCTCTGTTTGTATGTCTGAATCTATTTGTTTGCATGTCTGGTTTGGTGTTTGCAAGTCCAAGAATTTGTCTTTGTTGGTTTGTGTGTCTAAAGTGCCTGCCTTTCTCTTTTTATATATCTGAATCTCTTTGTTTGTATGTATGGGTTGGTGTTTACAAGTCCAAGAATTTGTATTTCTTGGTTTGAATGACTAAAGTATCCGTCTTTCTCTGTATATATATCTGAATCTATTTGTTTGCATGTCTGGGTTGGTGTTTGCAAGTCCCAGAATTTGTCTTTGTTGGTTTGAATGTCTAAAGTGTCTTTCTTTCTCTGTTTGTATATCTGAAGCTATTTGTTTGCATGTTTGAGTTGGTGTTTGCAAGTCCAAGAATTTATCTTTGTTGGTTTGAATGTCTAAAGTGTCTATCTTTCTATGTTTGTATGTCTGATTCTATTTGTTTGCATGTGTGGGTTGGTGTTTGCAAGTCCAAGAATTTGTCATTTTTGGTTTGAATGTCTAAAGTGCCTATCTTTCTCTGTTTGTATGTCTGAATCTATTTGTTTTTTGCATGTCTGGGTTGGTGTTCGCAGGTCCCAGAATTTGTCCTTGTTGGTTTGAATGTCTAAAGTGTCAGTCTTTCTCTGTTTGTATGTCTGGGTTGGTGTTTGCAAGTCCGAGAATTTGTCTTTGTTGGTTGGAATGTCTAAAGTTCCTTTCTTTCTCTGTGTGTATTTCTGAATCTATTTGTTTGTATGTCTGGGTTGATATTTTTAAGTCCAAGAATTTGTCATTGTTGGTTTGAAGGTCTAAAGTGCCTGTCTTTCTCGGTTTGTATGTCTGAATCTATTTATTTGCATATCTGGACTGGCGTTTGCAAGTCCAAAAATTTGTCTTTGTTGGTTTGAATGTCTAAAGTGTCAGTCTTTCTCTGTTTGTATATCCGGTTCTATTTGTTTGCATGTCAGGGTTGGTGTTTGCAAGTCCAAGAATTTGTCTTTGTTGGTTTGAATGTCTAAAGGGTATGCCTTTCTCTGTTTGTATGACTGAATCTTTTTGTTTGCATGTCTGGGTTGGTTTTTGCGAGTCCAAGAATTTGTCTTTGTTGGTTTGAATGTCTAAAATGCATGTCTTTCTCTGTTTGTATGTCTGAATATATTTATTTGCTTGTCTGGGCTGGTGTTTGCAAGTGCAAGAATTTGGCTTTGTTGGATTGAATATTTAAACTTCATGTCTTTCTCTGTTTGTATGTCTGAATGTATTTGTTTGCAGGTCGGGGTTGGTGTTTGAAAGTCCAAGAATTTGTCTTTGCTCGATTGAATGTCTAAAGTGTCTTTCTTTCTATGTTTTTATTTCTGAATCTATTTGTTTATATGTGTGGGTTGATGTTTGCAAGTCCAAGAATTTATCTTTGTTGATTTGCATGTCTAAAGTGCATGTCTTTCTCTGTTTGTATTTGTGAATCTATTTGTTTGTATGTCTGGGTTGGTGTTTGCAAGAATCAGAATTTGTCTTTGTTGGTTTGATTGTCTAAAGTGTATGTCATTCTCTGTTTGTATGTCTGAATCTACTTGTTTGCATGTCTGGGTTCGTGTTTGCAAGTCCAAGAATTTGTCATTGTTGGTTGAATGTCTAAAGTACCTGTTTTTCTCTGTTTGTATGTCTGAATCTTTTTGTTTGCATGACTGGGTTGGTGTTTACAAGTCCAAGAATTTGTCTTTGTTGGTTTGAATGTCTAAAGTTCCTGTCTTTCTCTGTTTGTATGTCTGAATCTATTTGTTTGCATGTCTGGATTGGTGTTTGCAAGTCCAAGAATTTGTCTTTGATGGTTTGAATGCCTAAAGTGCCTGCCTTTCTCTGTTTGTATGTCTGAATCTATTTGTTTGCATGTCTGGCTTGGTGTTTGCAAGTCCGAGTATTTGTCATTGTTGGTTTGAATGTCTAAAGTACATGTCTTTCTCTGTTTCTATGTCTGAATCTATTTTGTTACATGTCTGGGTCGGAGTTTGGTTAGGTTAGGTTAGCTAGTAAACATTTCTCCATGTTTAAGTTACGTTAGGTTAGCTTATCATGAGCGCTGATGATAAGCTAACCTAACCTAACTTAAACACAGAGAAATGTTTACTAGCTAACCTAACCTAACCTGACCAAACACCAACTCAGACATGTAAACAAATAGATTCAGACATAGAAATAGAGAAAGACATGTACTTTAGACATTCAAACCAACAAAGACAAATTCTTGGACTTGAAAGAAACCAACCCAGACATGCAACCAAATAGATTCAGACATACAAACAGAGAAAGATAATCAATATAGATATTGAAACCAACAAAGACAAATTCTTGGACTTGCAAACACCAACCAAGGCATGCAAACAAATACGAGTAGATTCAGACATACAAACAGAGAAAGACAGACACTTTAGACATTCAAATCAACAAAGAAAAATTTTTGGACTTGCAAACATCAACCCAGACATGTAAACAACTAGATTCATATATGCAAACAGAGAAAGACAGGCACTTTAGAAATTCAAAATAACAAATACAAATTCTTGGACTTGCAAACACCAACCCAGACATGCAAACAAATAGATTCAAATATACATACAGAGACAGACAGGCACTTTAGACATACAAACCAACAAAGACAAATTGTTGGACTTGCAAACACAAACCCAGACATACAAACAAATAGATTCAGGTATACAAACAGAGAAAGGCAGGCACTTTAGACATACAAACCAAAAAAGACAAAATCTGGGACCTGCAAACACCAACCCAGACATGCAAAAAACAAATAGATTCAGACATACATACAGAGAAATATAGGCACTTTTGACATTACAACCAACAATGACAAATTCTAGGACTTACAAACACCAACCCAGACATGCAAACAAATAGATTCAGACATACAACCAGAGAAAAATAGACACGGTAGGCATTCAAACAAACGAAAATAAATTCTTGGACATGCAAATACCAACTCAAACATGCTAACAAATATCTTCAAACATACAAACAGAAAATGAAAGCCACTTTAGACATTCAAACCAACAAAGTCAAGTTCTTGGACTTGCAAACACCAACCCAGACATGCAAACAAATAGATTCAGACATACAAACAGAGAATGACAGACACTTTAGACATTCAAACCAACAAAGACAAATTCTTGAAATTGCAAACACCAACCCAGATATACAAACAAATAGATTCAAACATACAAACAGAGAAAGAGAGGCACTTTAGACATTCAAACCAACAAAGACAAATTTTTTGACTTGCAAACACCAACCCAGACATACGGACAAATAGATTCAGATATACAAACAGAGAAAGACAGGCACTTTAGACATACAAACCAACAAAGACACATTCTTGGACTTGCAAACACAAAACCAGACATGCAAACAAATAGATTCAGACATACAAACAGAGAGAGACATTCACTTTAGACTTACAAACCAACAAAGACAAATTCTTGGACTTGCAAACACCAACTCAGACATGCAAACAAATAGAATCAGACATAGAAACAGAGAAATAAAGTCACTTTAGACTTTCAAACCAACAAAGAAAAATTCTTGGAGTTGCAAACAACAACCTAGACATGCAAACAAAAAGATTCAGTCATACAAACAGAAAAAGACATGCACTTTATACATTCAAACCAACAAAGTGAGACAAACCATGAAAACATACATAAATTGTTATTGACATCCAAGAAACATCGATCAAACAGTTAGAGAAACAATGAAAAAACATCCTCAGAGAGAGAAAACAAAGAGATTCAGGCATAAAAACAGAGAAAGACATTCACTTTAGACATTCAAACCAACAAAGACAAATTCTTGGACTTGCAAACACCAGCCCAGACATATAAACAAATGGATTCAGTCATACAAACAGAGAAAGACATGCACTTTAGACATTCAAACCAACAAAGACAAATTCTTGGAATTGCAAACATCAAGCCAGATATGCAAACAAATAGATTCAGGTATACAAACAGAGAAAGGCAGGCACTTTAGACATACAAACCAACAAAGACAAATTCTGGGACCTGCAAACACCAACCCAGACATGCAAAAAACAAATAGATTCAGACATACATACAGAGAAAGATAGGCACTTTTGACATTCAAACCAACAATGACAAATTCTAGGACTTTCAAACACCAGCCCAGACATGCAAACAAATAGATTCAGACATACAAACAGAGAAAGATAGACACGTTAGACATTCAAACCAACAAAGATAAATTCTTGGACTTGCAAACACCAACTCAAACATGCAAACAAATAGATTCAGATATACAAACAGAGAAAGACAGACACTTTAGACATTCAAAACAACAAAGTCAAGTTCTTGGACTTGCAAACACCAACCCAGACATGAAAACAAATAGAGTCAGACATACAAACAGAGAATGTCAGACACTTTAGACATTCAAACCACCAAAGACAAATTCTTGGACATGCAAACACCAACCCAGACATACAAACAAATAGAATCAAACATACAAACAGAGAAAGAGAGGCACTTTAGACATTCAAATCAACACAGACACATTTTTGGACTTGCAAACACCAACCCAGACATACAGACAAATAGATTCAGATATAGAAACAGAGAAAGGCAGGCACTTTAGACATACAAACCAACAAAGACAAATTCTTGGACTTACAGACACCAGCCATTCAAACCAACAAAGATAAATTCTTGGACTTGCAAAAACCAACCCAGACATGCAAACAAAAAGATTCAGTCATACAAACAGAGAAAGACATGCACTTTAGACATTCAAACCAACAAAGTGAGAAAAAACATGAAAACATACATAAAGTGTTATTGACATCCAAGAAACATCCATCAAAAAGTGAGAAAAACCATGAAAAAACATCCTCAGTGAGAAAAAACAAAGAGATTCAGACATAAAAACAGAGAAAGACATTCACTTTAGACATTCAAACCAACAAAGACAAATTCTTGGACTTGCAAACACCAGCCCAGACATGAAAACAAATAGATTCAGTCATACAAACAGAGAAAGACATGCACTTTAGACATTCAAACCAACAAAGACAAATTCTTGGAATTGCAAACATCAAGCAATATATTCAAACAAATAGATTCAGACAAACAAACAGAGAAAGGCAGCTACTTTAGGCATTTAAACAAACAAAGATAAATTATTGGACTTGCAAACAAAAACCCAAACATGAAAACAAATAGATTCGGTCATACAAACAGAGAAAGACATGCACTTTAGACATTCAAACCAACAAAGTGAGAAAAAAAATGAAAACATAAAGAAAGTTTTATTGACATCCAATAAACATCCATCAAACAGTGAGAAAAACCATGAAAAAACATCCTCAGTGAGAAAAAACAAAGAGATTCAGACATACAAACAGAGAAAGACATTCACTTTAGACACTCAAACCAACAAAGACAAATTCTTGGACTTGCAAACACCAGCCCAGACATGTAAACAAATAGATTCAGTCATACAAACAGAGAAAGACATGCACTTTAGACATTCAAACCAACAAAGACAAATTCTTGAAATTGCAAACATCAAGCCATATATTCAAATAAATAGATTCAGACAAACAAACAGAGAAAGGCAGCTACTTTAGTCATTCAGACCAACAAAGATAAATTCTTGGACTTGCAAACACCAACCCAAACATACAAACAAATACATTCGGACATACAAACAGAGAAAGACAGGCACTTTAGACATACAATCCAGCAAACACAAATTCTTCGGCTTAAAATCACTAACCCAGACATACAAAAAATTGATTCAGGCATACAAACAGAGAAAGGCATGCACTTTAGACATTCAAACCAACGACGACAAATTCTCGGACTTGCAAACACCAACCCAAACATACAAACAAATACATTCGGACATACAAACAGAGAAAGACAGGCACTTTAGACATACAATCCAGCAAACACACATTCTTCAGCTTAAAAACACTAACCCAGACATACAAAAAATAGATTCAGGCATACAAACAGAGATAGGCAGGCACTTTAGGCATTCAAACCAACAAAGACAAATTCTTGGACTTGCAAACACCAACCCAACCATGCAAACAAATAGATTCAGACATAAAAACAGAGAAAGACATGCTTTTTAGACACTCAAACCACCAAAGACAAATTATTGGAATTGGAAACATTAACCCAGACATCCAAATAAATAGATTCAGACATACAACCAGAGAAAGACAGACACTTTAGACACTCAAACCACCAAAGACAAATTCTTGGACTTGCAAAGACCAGCCCAGACATGCGAACAAATAGATTTAGACATACAAACAGAGAAAGACAGGCACTTTAGACATACAATCCAGCAAAGACAAATTCTTACACTTGCAAACACTAACCCAGACATGCAAAAAATAGATTCAGGCATACAAACAGAGAAAGACAAGCACTTTAGACATTCAAACCAACAACAACAAATTCTCGGACTTGCAAACACCAACCCAGACATGCAAACAAATAGATTCAGACATGCAAATAGAGAAAGACAGGCACTTTAGACATTCAAACCAACAAAGACAAATTCTTGGAGTTGCAAAAACCAACCCAGACATGCAAACAAATAGATTCAGACATACAAACAGAGAAAGACAGACACTTTAGATACTCAAACCACCAAAGACATATTCTTGGACTTGCAAACACTAACCCAAACATACAAACAAATAGATTCATACATACAAACAGAGAAAGACAGGCACTTTAGACACTTAAACCAACAAAGACAAATTCTTGGACTTGCAAACACCAACCCAGACATACAAACAAATAGATTCATGCATACAAACAGAGAAAGACATGCACTTTAGACGTACAATCCAGCAAAGACAAATTCTTGCACTTGCAAACACCAACCCAGACATACAAACACATAGATTCAGGCATACAAATAGAGAAAGACAGGCACTTTAGACGTACAATCCAGCAAAGACAAATTCTTGGACTTGCAAACACCAACCCTGGGGGAGGGGGAGGAAAGGAGGGGATAGTAGGTTGGGGGAGGTGGACCTTTGGGGGCCCGGGGGCCTTTGGGGGCTTGGGGGTCCTTTTGGAGCCCTGTGGGCCCGGGGGTCTCCTGGGGGGGGGGCACAGGGGGCCTTTGGGGTTGGGATAGGGGGCCTTATAACACTATTCAAATGGAGCTTGTGTATTATAACGACCACAGTCGAGAATGGCCCAAATAAAAAACAATATGTATCTCTTAATAGGAGTTAGCATTCCCTCAGATGGTTTACCATTTTCGTTTCTACTTTCAAATTTATCATGTCTCATGGAGAAATTGTGTCAATCAGTTATCTTTTCCTGTCTGTATTTTCAACTCTCTAATAAGAATATTCCAATATTGATATTTTCTTATCTAATGATGTCACCTTGTTATCATAGTATTCCAACCGGATGTTGACATTCAAGAAAATAATTAACCTTATCTGATGATGTCACCTTCTTATCATATTATTTTAACCGGATGTTGACATTCAAGAAAATAATTAACCTTATCTGATGATGTCACCTTCTTATCATAGTACTCCAACCGGATGTTGACATCCAAGAAACATCCATCAAAGTGAGAAAAACCATGTTTTTTAATCCTCAGTGAGAAAAACCATAAAAACATACATAAATTGCTGTTGACATCCAAGAAACACCCAGCAATTGTTGTTGACAGCCATGAAAACAGCCATCAAAGTGAGAAAAAGCATGAAAACATCCATCAATTGTTGTTGACATCCAAGAAAACAACCATCAAAGTGAGAAAAAGTATAAAAACATACATAAATTGTTATTTACATCCAAGAAAACAACGATCAAAGTGAGAAAAAGCATGAAAACATACATATATTGTTATTGACATCCAAGAAACATCCACCAAACAGTGAGAAAAACCTTGTTTTTTCATCCTCAGTGAGAAAAACCATAAAAACATACATAAATTGCTGTTGACATCCAAGAAACATCCATCAATTGTTGTTGACATCCAAGAAAACAACCATCAAAGTGAGAAAAAGCATGAAAACATTCATTAATTGCTGTTGACATCCAAGAAACACCCAGCAATTGCTGTTGACATCCAAGAAAACAACCATCAAAGTGAGAAAAACCATTTTTTTTTATCCTCAGTGAAAAAAACCATAAAACATGCCCATATATGGACTCCCGCTCGGACCTCCTGGTAGGTCCCTACTGTCTGGCACCCAAAACAAGAGATCAAATTGGAACCAAAGCAGGTATCACGCCATCGATAAACAAAAAAGTTTAAAAGGAGTTAGATATAGGGCAGGAGGTCTCCAATTAATACCCAAAAAGGCATTTGTTCATTTTCCGCCAAGTTGGTATACATTATATCAGTAGCTACTGGTTCCAATGACATTGTTAAGACTGCCCGAGAAAATTCTAGGTTGAACGCAAGAGATATATAGGTGGAAATATAACCTATATCATCTTTTGTGTTTGAGCTGTGTAAAGAGCAAACTATCAATTTCAGTCATTCCTGGATCACAAGAATCCAGGAACATGGAAACCAATCGCTAGGGAAAACCAAAGGAAATACCTTATTTAACGTGGTCCTTATCCACCAAAGCTGAGTGTATTCCCAGTTGATCCTTCAATATAAAAAAAACAAAGAGTGTCGATTTCATCCCAGCTGGTACTTCTGTTACCTGTTCATAAAATACCATATCGAGAAAAATACTGTCTTCTGCTTCATGTGTTTCCTTTTCCCTAACGTTCCCGAGAGAGACTAATCTTTAAAAACTTGGGTGGAAAACAGCGTGTGACAATAGCATAAAATAAAAAGCAATGTAAAAGCAAAGAAAGGAAAACGGGCATTTCACTTCCCTCCCGAGTCACACAAAGCAGAATCTTCTGGATTTGGTCACCTCATCAAAAACAGTGGTCATGTGGTTCTCCTGCTTGATAAAAGTACTTGAGCTAAGCTTTTGTAGCAAGCAAAAGATGAAGATACCCACAGTAAAATTGTAAAAAAAAAATTTGGACGTCGCAAGGACCCTACGAGACACGGCTTGCCTTTAGGAGAGCGTAAGGAAAAAATTGTAACTGGCTAGACATGTGCCTGCTCTTGCAGCTTGGTTAAATGATACCTGACATAGACCATCCAAAGCAACCTATTTACACAAAACTTTCCAGAACGAGTTAATCGACTTGCTTTCAGAAGAAGTCGTGGAAAATATCCTCGACGAAGTATTCGATTCATAAATTTAATCTGTGATGACGTATACGACCCCTGTTGCTTTCTATTCTGACAGCCTTATGGTCGTAATTTACGCTATTAGCTCAGAATAGACACCTAGAGAGTGATTACTAGATGTTAGCAAGGCTTATGAAAAAACTGGGTAAGGTAGGGAAGAAAGAACGAAAGGGTTATTGTCAGGAATGTACTGAAAATTGGCAGAAGGTACAATTGGAACATTGAGAGGAATTCCTCTGAATAAACTAGTTTTCTAGTCTTATAACTATGCAAGCACGATGTCTAGTCTATTCATTTAATAGAACCCAGCAGAAAGTATCTAAAATTATTGATCACCATGTGCCTTATATCTCCTGCCTGGTTCACAGACTAAATATTGTCATTAAGCATAGTTGATATTCCTCTCTCTTAGGAAATACTCTCTTCGATTAAATTATCACAAACTTGGTGGAATCCAGGGGTTTAAACCATAAAAGTAGTAGTTATTTTGTCTGAAGAAATAATTTCAGCACTTGACAAAATAAAACGGATAAAGAACGCCGACGCGAAGATCAAGCACAAGCTAGAGGCCTTATGGAAAATAGCATGTACAAGGCCATGGTTACAACAGAAAACGTACAGAAGAGGAAAGAAACATTATTGACGCAATGAAGATATTTGAATCTTAGATCAACTGGTTCAGTTTCTTGTTGGTCTCTTTAGATAACTATAAATAAAAAGTATTAATTTGTATTAAATTTTCATGAGCTGTATAATCATTAATTTGAAACACTTTTTCCCCAAAACAAGTTTTTCAAAGAAAAGTAAAGAGCTACATTAAGCCAAGAATGAGAAAAAATCAAGTAAAATAATCTTCCAAGCTTAAAACTAACCCCCGAGCCTTCTCAAGACCAGAAAATAATATGCGCTTTACTAAAAAAAAAAAAAAAACAATAAAAGACCGAGGATTGTCAGTTTAATTGAATGATACTGAAATTTATTCCTTAAAGTTTTGATAATTGTTTATTTACGACAGTAAGAAAAGTGAAAATATTTCAAACGCATTTTGTTTTCAGTAAAGCGCAAATTGTGTTCTGGTCTTAAGAAGGCAAGGGCCTTCTCATCAGCCCTACACATATTAATTTTTGCTCGTTTTGACTTTGACTCGGGTATTTATTGTAATTTCTGTTGGTTTTGAGTTTCATTTATTTATAAATATTGGTTTGTGGTATTTTAAGCTTGGAAGGTTATTTGAGTTGATTTTTGCTCATTCCGGGCTTAATGGAGCTCTTTACTTTTCTTTGAAAAACTTGTTTTGTGGTAAAAGTTTTTTCAATTAATTTCTATTTGTTTTTATTTACTTTTTTTTTTCATGAAAAAAAATATATTTTATATCTTCTCAAATTTTGTATATAAGAATCCATAGTATGGGTTACTATTTGTATGTAGGAGAAACTTTTTCGACAATTTTTAATCCTGACACAAACAGTATTCTTTAATTTAATTTTACAGCTTCTGAAGTGGACCTGAAAAAATAAAACTTAGTATAACACCCAAAAGATTCTATCTATGCTCTTTGACAACCTGGATACACTTACACTTTTTTTATTTATTTAAATAGTAAGAGCAGAAGTAGTAATACTAGTAGCCCCAAAAGTTTCAACTTAATACCCCCAATCGTTTTTAATGTATTGCTAAGGTGTCTTATTGGCAACCATAAACACAATGCCTTTTGATTTATTTTAAAGCAGCATTTAGTTTTAAAGCATAATGGGCCAATTGCATAATTGTGGGGGGTTGACATGTCTAATATCCCTAAAGACATAGTTGCTGAGCCGTTCTACTATGCTGAACAAAATGGCTGTCTCAATTTTTTTACTGGATGTGTGAAAAATGAATGGGCTCGAGAGAAGGACAGCTTGCCCTCCAATCTCTTGTTACTCTTAAAAAGGGCCCCAGAACAATTAATTTTATATTTAATTAGCTTTTTAATTAAATTTAATTAAAAGTTTCAATCATATTTTATTTCTAGCTATTATAGAGTGGTGCTGCCTATGATATTGCTTATATGTCGTTTGGAAACCTGCATGCATACAGTTTTTTACTTTAATTAAAACTCCTAAGCGTTCCCCAAAAGTTTCATCTTAATACATTTAGCGTGTTTAAATACATTAAATGTAGTGGTAGTATTAAAAGTATACATATAGTGCCTTCTGGCTAGTGTAAAATCCTCCACTAACTACTCTTAAAGGTCTACATTAATAATATAAGTGGTTCTTCAGATACTGCTTTGTCACCTTTTGAAGTCCGCATGCTCACAAATTGTTTTGATTTGGTTTAATATCCGCCTAAATATTCCTTAAAAGCTTCACCTTAATACCCTTAGCTTGTGCAGTAGCAATAGTTGTAGCAGCACTAGTAGCAGTATGCGCATAGCACCTTTGGTTTCTTCAACATCTCTTTCAACACACACTGAAATTTTCAGCTTAATACATACCATCAACCATTCCCGAAGCATTTCTGATGCGTCCACTTGATAACCTGTGTAGGCATAATGTGTTTCGATTTAATTCCATACAGTTTCTATATATTCGAATATATTCACCTTAATATCCTTGGTTTTAATAGCATTAGTAGTATTAGTAGCAGTAGAATTAATTGTAGTAGCCTACGCTTTAGTCGAAGCAGTAGTAATAAAAGTAGTAAAATAGTAACACTATCATTATGTTGCAAATATTTTCTTATGGTTAGTTCAACATCCCTAACAACAAGCCCTGTGAATTTCAACTTCACATACAACACTGTTCCTAAGATTTGCTTACTACCTATCATATTGCTTATATACCCTCTTGAAAACCTTCATGCATACAGTTTGTTTCTTCAATTGAAACTCTCCTTAAGAACTTCCTAGTAGTTTAACCTTAATACTCTTAGCGTCAGTAGTTACAGTAACTGTAGTGGTAGCATTAAAAGTATACACATAGTGCCTTTTGGCTAGTTCAAAATCCTCCACAACTTACTCTTTAGGTCTAACTTAATAATATAAATTGTTTTTGAAATATTACTTTGTCACCTTTTCGGAAGTCCACATGCTCATAGTTTGTTTTGATTTAGTTCAACGTACGCCTAAATATTTCTTATATTTGATTACTGAACATATTGTTTTATATTCTTTGGACTATTGGTTACAAAATGTCTATCTCGCAATTTCGATTGAATGTGTTTGGGGAAAAGGGGATGCCAGGTAGGGGGGGAGGGGCTATTTTCCCTCCACCAAGTTTGACTCTTAAAATGAACTAGAACCATACATATTCAATCAAATGATCCTCCTCTAAAGTTCACAAGACAACCCCTTATATAAAAACATTACATACCCCAGGGCATAATTTACAACCCTTACCGCCAGACTACGGGGGGGGGGGGAGGGATAACCCCAAAGGTCTTATTATGTGATTTTGGACTATTTTTGAACAAATGATTATCTCAAAATTTCTATTGGATGCATTTGTGGAATATATGACGTGAGGATATAGCTGCCCTCCGATAAATTTGACCCTTAAGAGGGCACTTAAACTTCCAATTTCCAATCCAATGAGCTCCCTTCATAGTTTATACGATAATACTTTCCATAAGAACCTTATATGCCTTCGGGGCATAACTTACAAACCTTGCCCGGAGGGCTCTGGGGGGGGTCTCACCCTCAAAGACATAATTTCTGGACTTTTAAACTACGTCAAACAAAATAGCTACCTAAAAATTTTGTTTGGAAGTGTTTTGGGAGATGATGGGTCTAGGGGGAGAGAGGCGGGTTGGTTGCC
This sequence comes from Artemia sp. Qi Xiang Cuo, assembly GCF_049724085.1. Classification (NCBI taxonomy): domain Eukaryota; kingdom Metazoa; phylum Arthropoda; class Branchiopoda; order Anostraca; family Artemiidae; genus Artemia; species Artemia sp. Qi Xiang Cuo. Next base: position 66,739,677 of record NC_142802.1, on the reverse strand, counting down.
CTCCAATGACTTTTGACTATTAAAGAGGGAACTAGCTCTTTCAATTTCCAACCAAATGAGCCCTTTTCGAAGTTTTCAAGACAAAACATGTGTGGTGGCGCTTACTAATTAAGTCAATTTGGAATTTAGTAAAATATTAAGACGCAAATACAAAAGTTTAGAAATACCACTTTTTATTAAGATAATGAACATATCCTGGCAGGTGTATGCCTAACATGTTTCGTGGCACTTTCTAATTAAGTCAATTTAGAATTTAGTAAAATATTAAGACGCAAATACAAAAGTTTAGAAATACCACTTTTTATTAAGATAAGGAACATATCCTGGCAGGTGTAAGCCTAATAGGAAATTTAAAAATTTATCACTTCCTAGCTATGTGCGTCAGAGAGTCTCGATAAGCTATGGTTGACGATATGTATAAGAGATACATTTTATGGGAACGGGCGGCCTGATACTAACCTTATACCGGACTGACCTCTGGTCCGTTGATATTAAGAATACCTTGGAATATTGTCGGATTATTGTAAGTGTCTTAGTATCTTATTGTATTATATATTATTGCAGATTTCTGATACTTGTTGTCTCCCTGGGACCACCCGTCCCAGCGAAATATATATATATATATATATATATATATATATATATATATATTAATAAACCTTGTAAACCATGTACTGGTGTAAGTTAACTGAATTAAAGTATTGTATTATAGCCAACCTCTCTACAATCTAAATTTAGTCCCTCGAATATTCCCAGCTGGTACGCCTCATTAGTCAGGTCATAGCCTAAGGCACGCTACCAAAGTTTATTTTCCTAAGGGCCACAGTATATCTCAACTATAAAGAGAGAATAAAGGCATCAATAACAACTTCACCTTAATACCATAAAACCCCTTTACCACAGCTGGTAGCATTTGGAAATCTGGTCGAGAGGGCTAAATAAAAATTGTACATTGAAACACAAATGGCTTTGTCAAAAGGGAAAAGTAAATGGACTTTGCTTTTAGCGGCGCTCGAATTAGCAAAACTTCTAGCAGTTTTGCTGGAACTTTGGCTATTAGAAATAGATTTGTGTCTCCTCAAAGATTTGAATGCAATAGAAAAATGAAAAAAAGGCTCAATCAGGAATTGTAAAATGAAAAAAAAGTATTCAGTATTTAGTAAGTAGAAGTAAGTGTGTAATTAGTAGTTTTCTTAGTGTTAGTAATAAATGCAATGTAGTAGTGCCGTATATCACTAATTAATAAAGTATTCGTTCCGCGACTTAAAAGAATAAAATAAAAGATAATACGTAAAGAAAAAAATCTAGCTGGACCGATGAAACTTTGGTGGAAACAGTAAAATTTTAGGCATAATAGTAGCAAATAGGGTCCGTAGTCAGCCTTACTACAGGTACAGGCTATAGACTTATTGTTCAAGGATAACACTGCTTCAATTTAGCAAAGGAAGCACAAAAACTTTGGTCCGAACAGTTATAGGTTAGAAGCTGCCATTTCCGAGTGTTGTTAGGAGTAGAGGAGCTTCGAAAATATGACATTTTACGAGTTACCTTTGAATTAACTTTACCTTTGAATTACCTTTGTTAAAGCTAACCCGAATACTAGGTTAGTTGTGTAACATCACAAGCAAAGGGAAGATAAAGATACATAAATATATAATTAAAGTACTTGAGGAAAGGGATGAAAAAAAAGAGAAAAGTAGCCCTATAAGTAAGAAAATAAATGTGGAAGCTTAGCAGAAGTCTCCGAAGGAATGGAAAAAAAAAGAATTATTACCCAGCTGTAATGGGAAGTCTGCATAAGGCAAGAAATTCGGTGAGAGAAGCCGATAATCACAGAAAATGCAGGCACGGGGACATGTCTTAAAAGGGCCTCCTTTCCCTACACACAGGACCTTCATTTAAATAATGGTATTAGAAAAAGTACAAATTTTGAATTAGCTGTGCGAAATGAGTCAAAAAAAGGTTCAAATTTGAATTTTAAACCATGGCTGCTTTTGAGCCATGTACATGTAAAACAGGCCAGTGTTTGAAAACTGTTATGCTTGTTTACATAAAATATAAGCCCACATTAGGACAAACAGAGAAGGTAATGCATTCTTTTGGGATAGCTAATATTGACAATTCTGTCCACTCTTACAGTTACTCAATGACGAACCATCCTCAAGTCTATTCTAATTATAAATCAGTACAATTTAGTCGAATATTATATACCAGCCTGAAGTAATAGCCCATCGCCCTGGCCATCGCCCTATGTTCAGTGTTGCCGAATTTGGTAGAAAACACCCCTTGTTGATCACCTAATATTTCAAATCGATTACCGTGTTGTCAAATGTAGTCTCCTATAACCTAAAGGACTATTAAAAATACTTTAACACAATTGACTCACAGCAGAGGAGATTCTAAGGGGTCTGACACTACTATTTGGGACTAAACCTTATCTGCTCGACTAGTAGCTCATTTTAAAGCCCATTTTTCGGTTATTCATAATATATACGTCTTACCACGTTTAAAAGTCTTGAATTCAATTTAGTTCCCAAATAAAGTTTTTTTTTATGAAATTCAAAATCCTTGTCTTACAAACAAGCGGGCAATGGCGTTGCTTTGCCTTGCTTTGGCTTATTATGTCCTATACAGTGTTTTTATGAAATGAAAAACAATTTACCATAACATTACCATAAAATTCAATATTTCCTTCATTGCTACAACTCTTTTTGACTTTTTCATTTAACCAGGGCGATTTTCTTATCGCCCTAGTCTTAAAATTCCAGCCATAAAGTCAAAGAATGAGAAAAAGGTTCCTATTCTTCTTAAAACGTGGAGTGCTATCATCAGACAGATGAGACGTTTCAAATGAGCTGTCACTCACCAAATATCGGAGCACAATCGCAATTGACTCACAGCAGAGGAGATTCTAAGGGGTCAGACACTACTTTTTGGGACTAAACCTTATCTCCTTGAATAGTAACTCATTTTAAAGCCCATCTTTCACTGATTCATAATATATACATTTTACCGCGTTTAAAAGTCTTGAATTAAATTTAGTTCCCAAATAATTTTTTTTTTTATGAAATTCAAAACCCTTGTCTTACAAAAAAGCGGGCGATGGCGTTGCTCTGCCTTGCTTTCGCTTATTATTTCCTTTACAGTGTTTTTATGAAGTGAAAAACAATTTACCATAACATTACCGTAATATTCAATATTTCCTTCATTGCTACAACTCTTTGTGAGTGTTTCATTTAACCAGAGTGATTTTCTTATCGCTCTAGTCTTAAACTTCTAGCCATAAGGTTAAAGAATTCGAAAAAGGTTCCTATTCTTGTCAAAACATGGATTGATATCATCAGAAAGATAAAACAATTCAAATGAGCTGTCACTCACCACAAATCAGAGCATAATCACAATTGGCTCAAAACTGAGGAGTTTCTAAGGGGTCAGACACTTCTTTTTGGGACTAAACCTTATCTACGTGACTAGTAGCTCATTTTAAAGCCTATTTTTTGCTGATTCATAATATATACGTCTCACCGCGTTTAAAAGTCTTGAATTCAATTTAGTTTCCAAATAATTTTTATTATGAAATTCAAAATCCTTGTCTTATAAAAAAGCGGGCGATGGCGTTGCTTCGCCTTTCTTTGGCTTATTATGTCATATACAGTGTTTTTATGAAATGAAAAACAATTTATCATAACATTACCATAAAATTCAATATTTCCTTAATTGCTAAAACTGTTTGTGACTTTTTCATTTAACCAGGGCGATTTTCTTATCGCTTTAGTCTTAAAATTCCAGCCATAAGGTCTAAGAATGAGAAAAAGGTTCCTATTCTTCTCAAAACGTGGAGTGCTATCATCAGACGGATGAGCCGTTTCAAATGAGCTGTCACTCGCCACAAGTCGGAGCACAATCAAAATTGACTCAAAGCAGAGGAGATTCTAAGGGGTCAGACGCTAATTTTTGGGACTAAATCTTATCTGCTTGACTAGTAGCTCATTTTAAAGCCCATTTTTCGCTAATTCATAATATATACGTCTTAACGCGTTTAAAAGTCTTGAATTCAATTTAGTTCCCAAATAAATTTTGTTTTTATGAAATTCAAAATCCTTGTCTTACAAAAAAGCAGGTGATTGCGCTACTTTGCCTTGCTTTGGCCTATTATGTCCTTTACAGTATTTTTATTAAATGAAAAACAATTTAACATAACATTACCATAAAATTCAATATTTCCTTCATTGCTACAACTCTTTGTGACTTTTTCATTTAACCAGGGCGATTTTCTTATCGCCCTAGTCTTAAAATTCCAGCCATAAGGTCAAAGAATGAGAAAAAGGTTCCTGTTCTTCTCAAAACGTGGAGTGCTATCATCAGACAGATGAGACGTTTCAAATGAGATGTCACTCATGATAAATCGGAGCACAATCACAATTGACTCACAGCAGAGGAGATTCTAAGGGGTCAGACACTACTTTTTGGGACTGAAGTTTATCTGCTTGACTAGTAGCTCAATTTAAAGCCTATTTTTCTATTACTGAGAATATATACGTGGTATCATTTCTAAAAGTATTTTTTTAAGTTTATCTTCCAAATACATCGTTTTTATGAAATTCAATATCCTTGTTCTACAAAAAAGCGAGCGAAGGTGTTTCTATGCCTTTTTCTTTATTCTTTTGTCCTATACAGTTTTCTTATGAAGTGAAAAACAATTTACAATAACATTACCATACCATTCAATATTTCCTTCATTGCTACAGCTCTTTGTGACCTTTTCATTTAACCAGGGTAATTTTCTTATTGCCCTAGTCTTAAAATTCCAGCTATAAAGTCAAAGAATGCCAAAAGGGTTCCTATTTTTCTCAAAACGTGGAGTGCTATCATCAAACAGATGAAACGTTTCAAATGAGCTGTCACTCGCCACAAATCGGAGCACAATCATAATTGACTCATAGCAGAGGAGATTCTAAGGGGTCAGACATTACTTTTTGGGACTAAATGTTATCTGCTTGACTAGTAGCTCATTTTAAAGCCCATTTTTTGCTGATTCATAATATATACGTCTCACCGCGTTTAAAAGTCTTGAATTCAATTTAGTTCCCAAATTAGTTTTTTTTATGAAATTCAAAATCCTTGTCTTACAAAAAAGCGGGCGATGGCGTTGCTTTGCCTTGGTCTGGCTTATTTAGTCCTATACAGTGTTCTTATGAAATGAAAAACAATTTACCATAGCATTACCATAAAATTCAATAGTTCTTTCATTGCTACAACTCTTTGTGACTTTTTCATTTAACCAGGGCGATTTTCTTATCGCCCTAGTCTTAAAATTCCAGCCATAAGGTCAAAGAATGAGAAAAAGGTTCCCATTCTTCTCAAAACGTGGAGTGCTATCATCAGACAAATGAGACGTTTCAAATGAGCTGTCACTCGCCATAAATCGCAGCACAATCACAATTGACTCACAGCAGAGGAGATTCTAAGGGGTCAGGGTTAAGGGGCATTTTTTTTTATGAAATTCAAAATCCTTGTCTTACAATAAAGTGGGCGAAGACGTTGCTTTGCCTTTATTTGGCCTATTATATCCTATACAGGTTTTTTTTATGAAATGAAAAACAATTTACCATAACATTACCATGAAATTCAATATTTCCTTCATTGCTACAACTCTTTGTGACTTTTTAATTTAACCAGGGCGATTTTCTTATCGGCCTAGTCTTAAAATTCCAGCCATAAGGTCAAAGAATGAGAAAAGGATTCTTATTCTTCTCAAAACGTCGAGTGCTATCATCAGACAGATGAGAAGTTTCAAATCAGCTGTCAGTCACCATAGATCGGAGCACAATCACAATTGACTCACAGCAGAGGAGATTTTAAGGGGTCAGACACTACTTTTTGGGACTAAACCTTATCTGCTCGATTAGTAGCTCATTTTAAAGCCCATTTTTCGCTGATTCATAATATTTACTTCTTACCGTGTCTAAAAATCTTGAATTCAATTTAGTTCTCAAATAAAGGTTTTTTTTTATGAAATTCAAAATCCTTGTCTTACAAAAAAGCGGGCGATGGCGTTGCTTTGCTTTGCTCTGGCTTATTATGTCCTATACAGTATTCTTATTAAATGAAAAACAATTTAACATAGCATTACCATAAAATTCAATATTTCCTTCAGTGTTACAACTCTTTTTGACTTTTTCATTTGACCAGGACGATTTTCTTATCACTCTAGTCTTAAAATTCCAGCCATAAGGTCAGACGGATGAGACATTTCAAATGAGCTGTCACTCGCCACAAATCGGAGCACAATCGCAATTGACTCACAGCAGAGGAGATTCTAAGGGGTCAGACACTACATTTTGGGACTAAACCTTATCTGCTTGACTAGTAGCTCATTTTAAAGCCCATTTTTTGCTAATTCATAATATATACGTCTTACCGCGTTTAAAAGTCTTGAATTTAATTTAGTTCCCAAATAATTTTGCTTTTAAATTCAAAATCCTTGTCTTACAAAAAAGCGGGCGATGGCGTTGCTTTGCCTTGCTTTGGCTTATTATGTCCTATACAGTGTTTTTATGAAATAAAAAACAATTTACCATAACATTTCCATAAAACTCAATATTTCCTTCATTGCCACAACTCCTTGCGACTTTTTCATTTAACCAGGGTGATTTTCTTATCGCCCTAGTCTTAAAATTCCAGCCATAAGGTCAAAGAATGAGAAAAAGGTTCCTATTCTTCTCAAAACGTGGAGTGCTATCATCAGACGGATAACACGTTTCAAATGAGCTGTCACTTGCCACAAATCGGAGCACAATCACAATTGACTCAAAGCAGAGGAGATTCTAAGGGGTCAGACACTACTTTTTGGGAATAAACCTTATCTGCTTGACTGGTAGTTCATTTTAAAGCCCATTTTTCGCTGAATCATAATATATATGTCTTACCTTGTTTAAAAGTGTTGAATTCAATTTAGTTCCCAAATAAAGTTTTTTTTATGAAATTCAAAATCCTTGTCTTACAATAAAGCGGGCGATGGCGTTGCTTTGCTTTGGCTTATTATGTCCTATACAGTGTTTTTATGAAATGAAAAACAATTTACCGGAACATTACCATGAAATTCAATATTTCCTTCATTGCTACAACTCTTTGTGACTTTTTCATTTAACCAGGGCGATTTTCTTATCGCCTTAGTCTTAAAATTCCAGCCATAAGGTCAAAGAATGAGAAAAAGGTTCCTATTCTTCTCAAAACGTGGAGTGCTATCATCAGACCGATGAGACATTTCAAATGAGCTGTCACTCGCCACAAGTCGGAGCACAACCACAATTAGGTCATGATTATTGGACTTCTCAAATATGCTCAATTAAAAGTTTGACTGGTTATTCTCTATATACCGTTTTAATTTAGCAAAGAATTATAGAAAAGTCTTAAATAAAAATCATTTTTTGAATTGAAAGTTGGGAACAAAATTAAACCTTAAAATAGTGAATATGGGGTCTACCCCCTCCCCAACTCTCGCTCTTTACGCTAAAGTCTTCAAGACTTATAAAATTACTACGCATTCAAAATCAACGACCCTTTCTCCAGGTTGAAATAACCACCATTTTTCGAGATAGTCGTTGCGTAATTATGACTCTAGCACTTTTCTCTTAGACGCATACAAAAAAAAAACAAGTAAGATCGCATCAAAAAACGCATATAAAATTTGTTTATATCCATTTTTGTTACGTTTCTACGAGTCAGACAAACATTTGGGGGGGGGGGGGGTCAAACCACCCTGCCCCCCCTCCCCCCCCTCTTGGTACAGGCTTGATATACAGCAAAGAAGACCAACAACTCAAATAAATAATTGCCCCGTAAATTTATCATATAATTAAATTTGTTCTCCATTGTTAAATGTCTTTCTGATTTTCTAATTTAACAATTTATTTTTCCATATATTCCCTAGTTTACTGTAGAGCGACTACAATTGGTTCTTAAAGGAATCGTTTATTATGAATAAAATGTAGAAAAATGGAAAAAATTTCGTCATGATTTATTCACAAAACATAAATGGCTTAAGTTCAATTATCAGCCTTCATGAAGCTTGAATTATCAGCCTTCACAATAGCAAAGCATTCGTCTTCATTTGTTTCTTCAACTTTGGCTTTGAATATGTTGGGCTTAGATGAATTCTCTTGGCTCCTCATTATTTGCTTGTTTCAGTGGATATTTATGAATTCCTTAACAGAGGATTTTCAATGGCCTTATGCAGCAAAAGATGCCTGAAAGTAGGAAAATAAAGGAAGTAAAAATTCGTCAAAAAAAAAAATTTGTTGGCATGAAAGTCAGGAAATTGATTATACATAAAATAAGTCAAATTAACCTGAAGTATGATTACTGTCACCTTTTCACTAGAATGCTAGGCTTTTGCATATACCTCTACTTCAGCCGACTTTAACTTGTATTGAAAATTAATACTTACTAGTGTTTTATGCTTTTTCAGCATTTAATTTTAAGTCTGATTATGAAAAACTGTGATTTTATGGAATTATTTGACTAGTTTCTGGAGAAGTGTGTAAGCCTTCCACGTTGTTTAAAGCATAATCATTTCTAGTATTGGTAGAACCAGGGGAAAGATAATTTCAGTGTCCCCTCCCAACTCAATTATAATAAAAAAAAACCGAATGATGGTACTACTGTCATTTTAGCTTTTCACTTTTCCCGCGTAGCATCTTTTTTTTATTATATCCTCTTACAGATTTAACTGCAGAGAGTGGCTACGGCACCTCCTCCACTCAACGACGTTATAATTTAGAAATTTCTAAACTTAAGGTCGCTTAAACTATCTTCCATTATTCACTTTTTTGTGAAAAAAAAACATAAACGAGGAATATAAAACACAAAATGCCACAAAAATGAAAATATACAAGTTTCTAACACAGACTTGTAGATACAAATTTTTATTTGACTAGCTTAATTTTAAGTGTAACGACCAATGAAATATTGCTTTTTTCAAGACTTCCGAGCTCCATAGAATTCAATTTATTTTCTTAAATCTCGCTTTTATTTTGTGATAAGATATACCGATTATTTTCTATTTACACTCTTTTTTGGTGAAACTACGAAGTAGCCTACATGAAACATAGAAAAAAATAAATAAACTTCATTAAGAAAAACAGATTGGCCTCTAGCACTAATTTTTTTTTTTTTTTTAGTTGACCCGAATGTTTTAATATACAATAGGTAATTAATTTTAGCTAATATCAAGATTCTTTTGTTCTTCATCTTGGTCACAATTTAGTTTGTCCCACAACCATTCAATTTACATTAAAAAGGAATATTTGGTTTACCCCTGAATTTTAGATATACGAAACTTGTGCAACAGTTGAGCACCCAAAACTTCCCTTTAATGAGCCTTTTTTTTTAGATTTTTTTGGTAATTAACTTTTATAGTTAAGTTTTTAAGTAAAGAATAAAAAACAAATGAAGAGACCAATTTTCTTCGGCCAAAGTAATCAATTATTCTAATTTCAGTATGTAGTTGTTTTTAAACCCAAACTAATTTATCAATCCAACATTTTGCCCTATGTACTTCAGCAAAATTGAGTCTTTGGCCGAAATGGCACTGTTGTGCACACATTTATAAGCTATGCAAAACTATGAATGTCGTTTCATTCAACTGTTTTATCTGACTCAGTTCTTGTATTGGAGTCAAGTCATCCATTATTCTTCATTTGGAAAGATATAATTGAATATTATTTACGTGATTGTTGAATTTGTCTCTTTCAAAAGCTATAATATTTTACAAAGTAGAAAGTTTAATTTACCCTCTTGTACGATTTTAAACGTTTTAAAGAAAAAATCCCTGTGGAACCAATGGTCTTCATTTGTATTACATCCAATCCAATTTGTTGCATCATCTGAATCCGACGAATCAGAATTTGACTGATATGTTACAGGAGACATTCTGCAAATTCTGCAAATATTAGTCAATGATACGTCCATGGCTTTTACAATTTCTGCAAAGATTTGGGCTCGCATTGTATTGCTACTTTCGTCATCTGCCAAATTGTCAATTATATTTTATTCGTCTCTGTAATTTAAGTAGAGATCGTTGAGTGGATCTTCACACTCCAAATCTATCGAGTTGCAAAGAAAATCTATAAATTGAAGGCACATCGGCCCACAATTGAAACCATCTTCTTGTTTTTTGAATTTAAAAGACTAAATTTTTAAATTGGAGCACTTGTCATGAAAAACTTTTGAAAGTTAGCCCAAATTACGGTCTTTAACCTGTAAAGGGTAAAAAAAAAATGTAACTCCTGCTCAGACTATCAAGTAAAATAAGTGTCCAGTGCACACCAAACTTATTTATCAAACGAAATTTTTGCAGGAATCAAATAACCTGGATCCTTTAGTTTCAATAAGATCTATTTCACAAGTAGCGCTCCTTGAAGAACGAAACTATGGTCGAGATTTCTTTCCTTTATTCTATTCATTATGTAGGCCTCCATAATCTGATCGCTTAGACAAGCTTGTCCTATTATCGACGCCAGTTCACCTATTGGAATTTTTGCCAACGTGTTTTCCTTCCCCCCCCCCCCCACTGACACTCTTCCTAAAACAATTGAATCGCTTTGACCCGAAGAATACTTTGAATACGCGCTGCTAAAGTCTTGGAAGTTGTCCAACTGTTCAGTTTTCGAAAGTACTTTTTTAGCTAATTTTATGTTTCTTCTATTCAATTTTTCAGCAGGTATGATGTATTCCGGTGGAAGACAAAGATTAGGGGACGGGTCATAATATTTGGGGCCAGTTATATTTTTTTTATTGCTTTTTTTCTTCCAGACCTCTTTTAGAGTATCCATTTTTGGGAATTGCTTTTCCTTTTCTTCCTCTTTTTGTTGCTCCATATCAATATGTACTCGTTTTTCAGCTAGTAATTTTAGATATAGGGGTATAGTTATTTAGGAAAGCAATCCTGTTTAAAACCATGGGTATAGCATTTATATAACTCGTATCCACAAATTCACCCGGGTCCATGGGACTTAGCCCAACTTTGTAAACCTGTCTTTTCATTATTTTGAAATAATTTTCTACTTATGCATTTGTATGCCTAGTAAATCTACCATTTAGCATTATTGCAGTTGTTAAGGGGCAGAGTTTAATAATTATTTGTTCTAGCCTATGACAAACTTTCAAACTATAATAACGGTTTAATTCCTTGTCCCTACTATTATCCTCTGAGCACTCATCATGAAAAGCAAAGAAAGATATAAAAGGATTTTCATCATCAGCGTCACAATTACCAGTAAAATCACAATCGTCTATAGTCTTGTCTTCAGAGACAGCATCTGGTTGGAACCTCAGGCTAGAAGGTTCACTTACAGATTTTAATAGATCCAGTGCTCTTGATTTTACCTTATCTGTAATATATTTTTCGGTTAAAAGTGCTCTTAAGCAGGTCCAGTATTATTTTATCGACTCCGACGATTCTTGTTGCATTATCATAACTACTGAACGAACTATGAAGTTAGTTGTCTTAGAATCTTTGTACTGAAGAGAGCAGAACCTATAAAAAAATTTGATCATATGTGCCGCAAATATGATTAGCTTAGTTTTTTTATTTATGTTGACACCTTTTTTTACCACATCATAACACCAGTTCAAATACTGTATTAATTTGTCTTTATTTAGTGCCTGAAGAACTGCATACATCATGGCCCAAGAAAAATCAGTTACTATAAAAGGAACATTTTTTTTTGTTCTACGGTATAGCAGACAGATAAAATCTTGTAAAATTACCGTAATGGCTCGCGTATTATGTGTATCACCTACCGCATCAAAGTAGGAAACTGGAGGAAGGCCCGGTCCTCCACCTGCTGATACTAATGAATACAAAATTTTTTTTTTATTGCTAGGCCCTATTTTACGTATTATCTCCCCTGTTGCATCCGAGTGAAGCACAAGGTCCTGATAATTCTTAATTCCTGCATAGCCAATTCCATCTGCTTTTCAGAAAAAAGTACTATGCAAAATGGATGCCATGACAGTCTTTGGACGTACCCATTTATGTTTTTTTTTTTTTATTTATCTATAATCGTTGTCGCTTGAAATGTTTTCATCTTGATCTCCATGTCTAAGAAGGGATGTAGTTGAGTTTTGAGATATTTTGAAAGGTCTAACAGAGCCTTATGATGGACATTTAAGCTAAAGAACAACATGAACATTTTTTTTTCGTTATTGGATTCTAAAAGACTGGGCGGATTTTGTTGGAATCGACCATAGACATATCCTTTGCTTTATATTTCCTCCTGTTTCTTCTTCCTTGCTACACCCGAGAGTTGCATTTTGACCCTCTTGGATATAACCTGACCTGCGAGTCCCACTTGATCTGCATCAAAAATGATTGACATTTCCGTGGTAGTTATAATCTCGTCAATAGTAAATCTAGATCTACACCTATATTTTGTGTTACGTCCCTCTAGTTTGCATTTTGCATTACACTTCATCTTAGTCTTCGTATGATTATTTAAAAAAATTATTTGACATTCTATCTTTAAATAATTTCTGATTAAAGAGGTACAACCTTTTTTCCTTATACTTATCTTGCCCAATTCGTTACATTCAAAAGCTCTTCTGTCAGCACTTCTAGGACGAAACTGTTTTTTGTAATCAGTTTTGCGCATTTGGCTTCTTCATGCTGATTTCGATTTGTTTTTGGGGTTTCCTGTACCTCAAAATTTAATTTGAATAGTTACTTTCGTCACTTTTAATATTTACAACATTTGAATTGTAATTCCACAATTTTATTAAACCTGAAAGCGAATGTATTTCTTCTCAAACGTGACCCCTCCCCCCTTAATGCAGCTTAGAAAATTTTTATTAATAGTTATTAATAAATAAAAAATCTTAAAGAAGTAGAGTTAAATTGAAACTTTAAACAAACATTTATAATTTCTCGTCAAATCGCAATTATGACTTCTGTTAGTAGAACAATGCAAATGTTACAAAGTTGCAATATTTTAGCTTTTAGTTAAATTACTGGCATATTCAAACCCAATTTAATTTTTAACCCAATTTAATAATGGGTGGTCGTCTATCCTTGGTGTAAACATGTGTGAGAAATTTATTTTTCAATACATTTTTGAAAACAGTTATCAATTAAAACAAAATTCTGAATGAAGTAAAGAGCAACATTGAAACTTTAAACAAACATTTATAATTTCTATCCTCAGTGAAAACCTATATGAGAAAATCGTATAAATGCAGCAGAATAACAGTTTTTGATTACATCCAATTTATTACAATATTTAATTACAATTTAATAGTTTTGATTTCTCTAATACAAAAATTCACAAATATATATATAAGTTAGGGTATCGCTGATTTATGTTTGTTTATAAAAGAAAACAAGTTTTTTCAACTGAAAGTAAGGAGCAACATTAAAAATTAAAACGAACAAAAATTATTACGTATATGATGGGTATTGCTGCTCCTCAACGGCCTGCTCCTTCCGCTAGAGTTTTTTAGTACTTTGAAAAGAGCTTGTTATTGTTCTAATTAAACTACTGTTGTGTTTCAGGAGTCGCTCTTAAAGAATTGGGACAAAATTCAAACTATAGCGTACAGAGCGAGGTGTTGAGGAGGGGTAGTACCACTCAAATACGTAATAATTTCTGTTCGTTTTAATTTTTTATGTTGCTCCTTACTTTCAGTTGAAAAAAACTTGTTTTTTTTTAAATTTCTGATCGTTTTTTAAATAATGCCAGGAAATATGGCTCCACCTCCCCAGAAAAAATCACCCTCCCCACGAAAATATCCTCTGGACAATTCAATCCTGGTGAAAATTTACCCTGTAAAATTAAGCTTAACACTTCGACGCGTAAAATTGAGTCAGTAAAGAGAAAGTAAGACGTAAAGAAATTTCGCATAGGAATTCTGCCAAATTTCCTCTGAAAATTTCATCCTCGGGAAATTCCTTTTCCATAGAAAATTCTCCCTGCGCAAAGTCCCGCCAGAAAAAAATTCGTCCTCCCCTCCCCACCACAAAATGTATGCAAACGTCCCAAATAATTAATAGTATACAAATATTATGCGTAAACATTGGGCTAATTTTATAACTTAAGGACTTTTCCTCAGGGACTATGGGGGGTCAAGTTATCTCCAAAAACGTATTTATTAGGCCTTTCAACTATTCTGAACAAAATAACAATCTCAGAATTTTGATCGTACGATTTTGCGAAAAAAAATGGCGCGGGAGGGGGCCTAGTTGCCCTCCAATTTTTTTGGTCACTTAAAAAATGCACATGAATTTTTTATTTCCGTTAGAATGAGAACTCTCCCAATGTTCTTGGCCCATTATATTGATATGATCACCCATGGGTAAAACAAACAAAAACAAACAAATAAACCCGCATCGGTGATCTTTCTTCTGGCATAAAGTATAAAATTCTAAATTTTTGTAGGTAGGAGCTCGAAAGCTCTAAACTTAGGTTCTTTAATACACTGAATCTGATGGTGTGATTTTCGTTAAGATTGTATGAATTTTAGAGGGTCTTTCTTTCTTTTTTCAAATATCAGGCAAATTTTCTCAGGCTTGTTACCTTTAGCTATTACTATTAAAATTGATAAGGCTTAAATATTTAAAATCAGCCTAAAAATCTGATTATTTTGATATACCTATTGGTATCAATATTCCGTTTATTAGAGTTTCGGTTAGTATTGAGCAAGGTCACTCCTTACTTACAGTTCGTTGCCACGAACTGTTTGAAAAAAAAATCGCCTAATTTTGTCGTCTGCGACTTCAAACACTTTGCTATGGACCATAGATGGCGGTGACCTGGGAAGGCTCGTCTCTTAGTGTGTTTGGACGCTCTGCCACTCAGTCTGCATTGATCCCTACCTCTCTCTAAATCCCTATCTCTTTCTAACGCACTACCGTAGATTTATAATCTTTATTTCGGCATTACTAAACTATTTAATAGTAATAAAATTTAGTAACTATTATTCTAAGATCAGAAATGTGGGCTTAAAAAACATAGCTTGCAGCCCTTTGTTCACTGAGCACAGCGTAAAGTTAACGCTGATTCACTTTGAAACGCCGTTATTTTGGTTTCGTGAATAACATTGTCCAATGTTTTATTTTACCTCCTCATCCTTCTATTCTTCGAAGAGCATCAAATAAGGCTCGTCGTGTTCACCATCGAATCTAGTCGCCTAAGTAATAAAGAAAATGTAAATATAGGTATTACATCTAGAACAATAATAAAATCCTTGACTGTATGGCTCCCAAGAGTCTTTACAAGACTTTAAATAATACTAAATTTGTATAAATTTACTAATTCAAACAATCTCAACTTGTCTGGAAATGTTGTTTTTGCAAAAGCTAGAATTTTGATACCAAAGAGTCCATCAAAGAATTGGTAGTTTATGCTGATTCTAAAAACAATAAAGTTCCTTAGGTTTAATGTTGCCCATCAGAAGGTGCGAGTCTAAGAACATGTATCTGCACTTATAAATAAGGGAGGTTACACACCCAAAAAGTTAAGGAATCTTAATGAAAGACATTTTACAGGGGGGGGGGACCTTTACATTCAGTTCTTTCCTTGTTATTCCAGTTTTTCTAAGAAATTCATGAATTTCTTAGAACGTATATATTTATAGAGTATATACCCCCAGCGCCCTAATGTGCAAATATATACCCAGAATTACATCCTTAATCTAGATATAAAACTCATTTGTATCACAAATGACCTTTACACCCATACTAGACATATGGTGGATGTTGGGTTTTTTTCCCCGTGGTGATTGCATCGAGACAATAGTCTTAGGAAATACAGAGAGGGGTCATTCCAAGGGAAAAAAACCTTAGAGCCCTTAATTTGGATATTTGGCAAAAAACGTTACTCCCAACAATATGGGCCTAATAAAAGTTACTGGGCTATTTAACACCGAAGAAACTGAACTGTAGCAATTTGAATTAGTAGGTGGAAACTATAGCGAGGGAATCCATAATAGGCATTGTGTAACAGCCTATGTCAAAATGTTCAGTTAAAAAACTTGTCTAGTGTCTGAAGAATCCCAAATGATTACTATTATCACTATCATGGATGGGTTTCAGACCAAAATTCAAATGTTTATTAAAAAATTTTTTATATGAAATCTATAGATTTCATAAAACTCAAAGACAAGCCGGAACATACATAAATTTGAGATTTAAGCTATAAATAATTTAACTGATAAGAATTCATGACCAGACGATATCAGAGTGCCTTGATGCTGAATAAAAGCTACCAATGAATATTGTATCTCACTTTGTGAATCGTTTAGTTTATTCATTCCAATATATTCGTCAAAACTAATTGGTTGCTTGTTTTTTGTGACGTCATTAAAAAACCTGGAAGTATTGATTATTTATCGATATGGTTGTAAGGAGGAAAACAAACATTAAAGGATCATTTAAAACTCTTCTTGACGCATATATTTTGGTATTTTCCAAGAACACACTGCCTTCAATGACCTACAAATAATAGTTCTAATAGGCATAAATCCACTTATTAGACAGTAAAAAAAAACAATGACAAAAACTTGCATCCCATAAAACTCATATATCTGCTGTTGATGGTCACTGCATATATGATCAAAATATTCAGAGTTTTTTGTCATCGTTTTTAACTGTCTATTGAAAAGATACATCCTAATTGGAACTGTTGCTATCACAATTATGTGGCTCTTATTTTTGGCTTCTCGTACAAGAAAAGCTACTGTATTCATATCATATATAATATATTCTGTGATAAAACTTTCTGAAACTCCTTAAGTCTGTTCCGAAGCGTTTGATTTCGTCAGTTAAAATGTCAATATGATAGTTATCTTTTAAGTTTTGTCTTTTAAATTGCAACCTAGTAAAAAGAAAACCACAGCCCATAGTAACCAAAAGTTGAAAAGCACATTAAAAAAAACAACTGCTTAATGAGACAAAATTGCCATCTGACATTCATTAATTAAAAAAACTTTTTCCACAAAATAAGTTTTTCAAAGAAAAGTAAAGAACTCTATTAAACAAAAAATGAGCAAAAATAAAATCAAATAATCTACCAAGCGTGAAACTACCACAAATCCGCATCGATATATAAATAAAGCCCAAAACGAACAGAAATTACAATAAATAACCGAGTCAAACTCAAAACGAGCAGAAATTAACATAAGTTGGGTGCAAAACCCCTATGCCTTCCCAAGGCCAGAACAAAATTTGCACTTTACTGAAAAAACATAAATGTTTTTACTTTTATAACTTTAATAAATAAAATAATATTAACATTTTGATTACTAAATTTCAGTATATGTATGTTAAACTGACAATGCACAATCATTTGTTTTTGTTTTGTTCTGGCCTTGGGAAGGCATAGGGGTTTTGCGCCCAACTTGAGCATAATACCCTCATTCGTTCTTGGGATACTGCTGAGATGAGTAGAAGGGCCATAATGACTTCCACGAGATGTTTCTTGGACGGTTATGAGTGTTAGTTAATTTATTTGTTGTTTTTCATGGATGTCAACAACAATTTATGGATGTTTTTATGGTTTTTGTCAGTGAGAATGAAAAAACAGGAATTTTGTCGCATTGATGGATGTTTCTTGGATGCTTATGTTTGCCGCTCAATTTTTGATTATTTTTCATGGGTGTCAACAGCAATTTATGGAGGTTTTATGGTTTTTCTCACTGAAAATGAAAAATCAAGATTTTCTCACTTTGATTGATGTTTATGGTTTCGTCCTGTTTGATGGTTAAGATACAGAGGGGAATGCATATGGCTTCACTTAGGGGAAGAAAATTATGCGGGAGTCTAAAGAGATAGAAATTCTATTTTTAAATACGGCTTCATTGATCTTTAAGTCGGAGAGATAAAATCTAACGAAACCTTAATAGTGTATATAGGAACATTTATGAGAAGAAGAGATTAACGCGGGAAAGGGTATCCTAGGAATTTCAAATGTGACAGCACAGGGATGCCAAAACAAAAGGAACACGCAGAAATTACGTTTAGGGATTATTTGGGCGAAACCGTTTTAGGCATTTTAGGGAATTATTTGGGCGAACCAGTTTGAGGCATTTTAGAAGATGATTTAAGCGGAACCGTTTCAGGTATTTTAGAAGATGATTTTAGAATATGATTTAGAAGATGATTTGAGGGTGAAACTCTGTGGTCGTTATAATACACAAGTTCCATTTGAACAGTGTTGTGAGGTCCCCTACCCAAACAACCCTCCTAACCCAACCCCAAGTGCCCCTGGGCTCCCAAAGAGCCTCCCGGGCCCCCGTCACTCCTTACCCCCCAATTTTTAATACTTTTTAATTTGCGCATTTTGAGACACAAAAGGGTCCCCATCCCCCACAACTTTTGGTTCCCCCTTCCACCTTTAGTGTTTTGTTGTAGTTTACCTTGTCACAGTTACATTCTCTTGATTTTTCAAAGTTCATTTTAAATTTCTATCGTTGAAATGCAAGAGTTGGAATATTTCAGTAGTGTTTTGTCATGGTTTACCTTGTCACAGTTACGTTCTCTTGATTTTTCAAAGTTCATTTTGAATTTCTTTCGTTGAAATGCAACAGTTGGATTATTTCAGTAGTGTTCTGTTGTAGTTTACCTTGTCACAGTTACATTCTCTTGATTTTTCAAAGTTCATTTTGAATTTCTTTCGTTGAAATGCAAGAGTTTGAATATTTCCGTAGTGTTTTGTCGTGGTTTACCTTGTCATGGTTACATTCTCTTGATTTTTTCAAAGTCCATTTTGAATTTCTTTCGTCGTAATGCAAGAGTTGGATTATTTCAGTAGTGTTTTCTTGTGGTTTACCTTGT